>NW_008592765.1:0-138940 GCF_000691845.1 Merops nubicus
TATTTTACATTTGTTTCCTTATATCAAAGTGAGAAGCAGCTCACTGTGGAAGGCAGTTGTCGGATGGCTTTGTTGTCACTGCAGACTTGGGTTTGTTTTTCATGTGGCACATTATGAAGCACGTATTATTAGCGCCCAGAGTCCCCTGGGTCCTGTTCTGCCCTGCTGCTACCAGGAGCCGTGTACTTCCACTTTCAGTGGCTGCACAGAAGCATTTGCTCATTTTGGTGACTGCCAGCCCCTGTGCACTTCCCCATGGGGAGAGCACAGGCTTGTCAGTGATGCCAGCACCTGCCAGGCTAAAAAGCTGTTTGAAGCAAGCATTTGAGGGGAAACGGTCAAGCGTGAGGAAGGCAGTTTGACTCTGAAACCCATCCCTCCGCAGGTCTCTCCAGTTCCCCGTGTGACCCGCAGGCAGGGTTACTGGCAGGCACGGTGACATCCCACCTTCCCACACCAACACTTCATGCAGTTCAGGTTTCATCCAAACCCTCACACAGTTTAGGGGGAAATCTGGCAGACCAGACTCCACCACAGCTATGAGCAACCTTCCCTTTCTAAATAACCACCACAAAGCTGCTACTGCACTTCAAGCCAAATGCCACCATGCTGCAGCAAAACAGATCACGACACTGCCAAAAGCACAGTAGCCACTATAACTGCCAGCCTTCCCTTCCAGTTGTTTATACCTGCCATTCCCTCAGGTAGGTAAAAAGAAAGAACTTTGAAATCTGGCAACAAACTATGTGGCTTCATTCTAAGTCTGGCTTTAATATATTTTTGAGGTGCCGAGCAGTGACAGCACTTCCTGACCCAATCAGATCTATCTTTCATGTTACTGCCCACAATTTAGCACTCAGCTTTCCACCTCACTGCATTCTTCAATAGGCAGGAAAATGAGCCAGCACAGCGTACAACACAGCAGAGAACCAAAAGGCAACACGAAAAATCACACACCTCTCCCCAACAAGCAGTTTGAGCCTGCACAAAGTTCAATATGTGAAGTCTCCTGGTGACAGGGAGCACCCTGCCCTCAAAGTTCATCTCTGATATGTGACAGTGTCGCCCTTGACTCAAATCAGATAATTATCTGTAGCAATAGAAAGTCTGTTGGAACAAGCCACCTTAAATCCATTCCCTTCATGGGGTTTCAGGCTAATGCACAGAAGCCCTGGAGCAAGGGAAACTAAGAAAGAGCCATTTCCAAGCTGTCTCTGCTAGGTAGGTTTTCTGCAGAAATTTGAAAACTGTTGTCTGCAAGTAACAAATTAGCTGCCCTTACATGCACCAAATGTATTGTGTAAGGTGGCTCCAGCCCAAAGCATGGAAACTTGCTGTCAGCACATCTGGATTTATGTTTGGCAGGAAAGTGTAGATTCTAGGGGAAATTAGCAATAATGGTTATCACTTTAGACCTTTTGAAGTAGACACAGACATTCAACCTAAATTAACAGCATAACCCAAGATCAACATGAATAAAATTATCTTTACCCAAGCTACCCACACTATCTCCCTGTTCTGTGCAGAGTATAATCCATCTCAGCTATCATAAAAGCTTGAACCCCAAGGCTGCTTTCCACCCAGTTATCCTACTAGGTCTTCACCCCATGTTTGAATGTAAATGACAGGTATACCCTTTGCTGGGTGAAAAACTGGCTGGATGGCCAGGCCCAAAGAGTGATACTGAATTGAGTTAAACCCTGTTGGCAGTCACCCACAAGTGGTGTTCTCCAGGGCTCAGTGTTGGGATGACTCGTGTTTAATATCTTTATAAATTATCTGGATGAGGGGATCGAGTGTACCCTCAGTAAGTTCGTGGACAAAAAGCTGGGCAAGAGCGTAGGTATGCTTGAGGGTGGGAAGGCTCTGAAGGACCTGGACAGACTGAATTGATGGGCTGAGGACAGTTGTATGAACTTCAGCAAGGCCAAGTGATAGGTCCTGCATTTAAGTCACAACCCCACCATGCAATACCACAGGCTTTGGGGACAAGTGGCTGGAAAACTGCTTGGTGGAAAAGGATCTAGGGGTGTTGATCAACAGCTGCCTGAACATGACCCAGAAGTGTGCCCAGGTGTCCAAAAAGGCCAACAGCACCCTGACTTGTATCAGAAATAGCGTGGCCAGACTCAGTAGGGAAGAAATATCCCCCTGTACTTGGCATTGATGAGGCTGCTCCTCAAATACTGGGTTCAGTTTTGGGCACCCCACTACAAGAAAGACATTGAGGTGCTAGAGCCAGTCCAGAGAAGGGCAACTGAGTTGGCAAAAGGACTAGAGAATAAGTCTTCTAAGGACCAGCTGAGGGAATTAGGGTTATCACTTATCACCCTCTGTAACTACCTAAAAGTACATTGTAGTGAGGTGGGTGTTGATCTCTTCTCCCATGTAAGAAGTGACAGGGTGAGAGAAAAAGGCCTCAAGTTGTGCCAGAGGAAGTTTAGATCAGATATTAGGAAAAAATTCTTCACTACAAGGGTTGTTAGGCAGTGGAACAGGCTGTGCAGGGTGGTGGAATCACCATCCCTAGAGGTCTTTAGAAGACAAGCAGATGAGGTGCTTAGGGACATGGTTTAGTATTGGGCTGTCACTGATAGGTTAGTCATTGGACTTCATGACTGTAAAGCTCTTTTCCAACCAAAACTATTTTATGATTCTATGAATGTGTCTCTACAGTTTCCAACACTGACTAAACACCATAGTTTCCTGCATAATGTATTTAACCTGTTTTCCATCTCAAAAAATACTTCTCATTATACACAGCAAAAATATAACTTTTGCCTAACTTTGGCAACAATATTCTGTCCAATCCTATCCATACGATTCCACTATTTGACACCTCCAATTTTATCTTCCCTTTCTTCTTCAGTTCTCCCTCCTTTTCCAGCACATTAAGCATCATCCACCTACCTTAATCTTTCCCAGCCCTGTTCCCCACCACCACTCTCCATGTAGTATGTCTCAGCCACCACTGAAATATAGGCTCCTGCTCATAGCATGAAGAGCCACCAAAGTCCCAGCTAAATCTGCCAACTACAGTCACCTTCAAGTCTTCTCACTCACTGATCTTTCTGTTAGGAAGGATCATAAGGCCTTGCAAAAGGAAAGTACTGAAAACCTGAGCTGCCTGTCTGTTGCTAACCCACAATGTGCTCAAGGGGCACTTCCAGAACAGCAGAGCACCAGCAGCTCCAATAGGTAATTCTGGCTCCTGGCTTGTGTTGCTGCTTTCACTGAACTCTTGCAGTATTTAAATGAGATGGACCAGCCCAAGCCAGCACCCCAGCAAAAAGAGCTGAGCAGCTGGGTCTGAATTAACCAAATGAAAGAGCAGTCCCAATTGCTCAGGAAGTGCCCCAGCCCTTTGTTGCCACTGGGGCTCCCTCCAGCACAGCATCTGTCCTGCTACCCACCTTGGAATCCTTCTAGTTCACAGCACAAATCTCATCCAGTGCACTGACCAGGTGATTGCTCTGTCTGCAACAACAGGCATATTTCAGGCTGGCCACTGTCGCATATTTTACTCAGACAGGCTGCCTGCTACTGATAGAATAAAGAGGGGGAATGAGTCCTCACAGCAGGGAGTGGTGGGGGAACAGTTTGTGGAGAGATGCAATCACTGGTGCCCCAGGGTGATAGACTGACCACTTTACATACAAAAATAACGAAACAAGAAGCACCTGAGGACTTGAATGAATTTAAACAAAACTAGATATCTACCTCAGGAAGTTTGCATAGCCTAAACCTCTGAACTTGAGGAACTAGTACGCATGCTTAATGAACTTATACATAGTAACTTCTCCTCCCAGGGGAGGCGTAAAATGAAGTTAATAAGACATACGATGTATGATGTGAAGGGGGGTACATGTTGAGGGGGATATGTAGCAGGCGTACTGGGCAGACTGTAAACTCTGAGTACCTCAGCCAATGGGGAAAGGAGGAGGGAAATTTGCAGCCATGAAATTAGGCTAAAAAGGGGGCTGCATCCCCCAGAAAAACTGGAGGTTTTCTACCCCACCGGGATATGCCTATGGACTCTCCCTTTATTTGAATAAAATATATTTTACAGGACTCCTCCATCTCCTATTGGAACATTGACCTGTGGCAACGGCATTTTCCCCACACACTACCAATTATATATAACATCCTGAGCATGTGAAAGTCAGTGTGACTGCAAGTGTAGGGCAATAAAAGTTTTTCAACTATTACAGGAAGTAAAGCTTTCAGAAACATGAAAAATATAGACAAAAGCTTGCTACTAAACATTTATCTGAAACAAAGATGCAATTGCAAAGATGCTGGTAGAAGAAGATCCAGAACCAAATTCAACTCTCAGAGCTGTGACCAGAGCCTACATATTTAAAATGGCATATACAGTTGCTAAATAGACAATCAGAGCATGAACAGTAACTCTCAGGGACACCTGTATTCAAAACAAAAGCAAATATCATTTACTGAACTGTGAAACAGTCAGCTAACTGAGGCTGCCTAACAAAATAAGGGAAAAAGTGAAACGAGAAAAAGAAAAAAAAAAGAAATGTAACAGTACATTTCTTGGCACTGGTTCTAATGACTTTCCACCCTTTTTCTTTTTTTTTCCCCCCTCCTTAAGACACAACTCCCTGTATTAGATCTGAGTTTCTCCCTTACTTATCCAATAATCTCAAGGTGAATTTGGCCAGAACTTGAAGACCATAAAGTTTCCAGGAGTAAAAGCTTAATTCAAAATTTTACTATGCTTGTTAGCAATAATCCAGATGACACCAGGAGTACAGCTTGTGCAGAAGGCATGGATGTTTATTGTTTTCTGCTTTTCTCTCTCATTGATCTTCCAAATTATTTTTAAAAATATATCTTTTAAAGCTCTTTAAACATTTAAGTTTTCCTGATGGAACAGATACCCTGGTCATGCTGAGCATTTCAGCATTTTTTTATTCAAGTCTCTTCATCATCACAGAAGGCAGCTAATGAGTGACATTACAGTTTATAATTCACAGACACAACTGAGAGCCATTTTTCTAGATTTCTGCTACTAGTCATTTTAAACAACTCAATTAACTCTCCAGCAATCAACATTCCAGCAAAGTTTTCTGCAGGCAGGCAAAAAAAGGACTTCATGCCAACTTCTCAAGTCATGTTCCTATCCTCAGGAACTGTGCCCAGCTTTCTATTTGTGTTTCACCACTTGTGAACAGCATGTGCCTTGTATGATACTGAGACCCTTCTCAGAACATGAATTATGAACAATAACAGGTAGTCCACAAATATGTACCAAGGGAATACCAGGCTACATTATAGAAAGGCATGGCTCCTCTGTTGGTCTGGAGGGACTGTAGATTTTTGTAGCCAGAATCATAGGTCCTAATCTAACAGGGAATATTTTCAGTATTTTAGTATAATATACAGATGAGCTCCATGAACCAAAAGATATCAAAAAACACTCCTCACCAGATCCAGAAGTAATATGCATTGCCAGACAATACTATTTTACTCCAGAACAAACCCTGAAATAGGAAAGAAAAGAAGTAAGCCCCTCCCTGAAATCAGTTTTGGCCCTCTCACCTTTGTATACCTGGATTAGACCTTTCTTATTTAGACCTCATTTATTTTTCTTTGTATAGCTAACAGGAAAAGGACTTTCACAAGCTAATGTAAGTGAATCCAAATTAGAAAGTGACTTATTTCAACCTTTACTGTTTGTTAGCAATTTAATACAATAACAAAAAGTTACATTAACAGTTATACAGTTACAGCTATCCAACTGCATCCTGACTGACAACTTCAAAACAAATTTATCATTCAAACTTCTGTACTTTTTAATGTATTTTTGATATAGCCATAAAAAACCTTCTAGATTTTCTAAAACTTTCCAAGTTTTGGCAGGGCTGTTCTTTCTCTCTTACTGGCTCAACCTTACCAAAATTAATAGTAGCAATAATAATAACATGAGGCAGAAGATAACTCCTTTTACTGATCATTAGTAATTACAGGATGATGTGCTTTTAAGAAATGCAGCTCTAGATGCAACATTGCACAGTCCTGATAACCAGATTTCTATCTCTACCTCCTACCTCAGGAGATATTAACATCATCTCAATATCAGGCAAATTTCATTCTTTAAATCTTTATAGTTATAAAGCCTTCCTGATGGTCTTCAAAGAACAGGAAAACAGGACTCAAAGTAACATATTGTGTCCTAGGAAAAAAGATTATTAGTGTTACAGAATAAAAGTTTAATTTGTGAATTTATGGTATTTGCAGAATGCTTAAGGAAGCCAGAGATTTCCCTAGGGGCATAAGATATCTTGTGGGTTTTGTTTTGTTTATTCAAGGGAGATAAACTTATCCTACATGCACAGTCAACAGTATTATAGAAGTGGCCACTGGAGTTTCTACTAAGGATAGGTGAAAGTTTTCCAGCAAAACTATACTTCCACAGAAGACTGTTTTTATCCAAAGACAAAATTTGTTAAAGGTGTCCCTGTTCCCTACAGCACTAAGAAAACCTCATTTTCTGAGATTAATAAAGTAGGGGGTTTTGCAGTGCTTCATTAAGACTCTGTTCAATATTAAATATATCCTGGTGAACAACTGTGGTGAAGACAGAGCCAGCCTCTAACTGGTGCTTGTCAGTCAGCTACCTTAAGCAGCTGTATGACTTCCCCAGAGTATGGTGATGACCAGTAAATGAGAACAGTCATAATAAATGCACTCTTATGACAGAGCATGGCTCTGAGAAGGAAGTAAAAGCTTGAAGCTCCCTGGAATGCAGTTTTTATAGTATTAAACCAAACAGGTCAATGCAGAGATCACCTGAACAAAAAAGCTCTGAGCAAGTTCAAATGTCTAAATGTATTGTTTAAGCTAGTTGGCCAAACCAGTTCATTATATTCCTCAAAGTATAAATGCTTATAAAATACACATTACTTCCAGCAACATCTCGTCCAAAATTTTATGGAGTCATTATGTATGTGCTATCTGTAAAAGAAGTACTAAATTCAGCTCTTTCAGGAGGTAGCAAAATATATCATTACTAGCAATACAACCTAACACATCTTATTGCTGCTGGTCCTCAGTCCAACTAGATGAGGATGCCAAAGATCTTAGTGTGTAAAGCTAAGACCATATTACCACACAAATTCTGCTGTGTTGACTTTTGAAACTGTGACCCTGAAATAACAGTTGAAAAACTAGCTTTGAACTTTTTAAATCATGCTGTCTTACAAGACTCAGATGTTGCCATAAACATGTATGCAAAAACTTTACAATTAAAAAGTTATAATCATTTTCTACAAATCCAAACATAAAATGGAGAGGCACACATGGGCTGGATCATGTTGAGAATAAAAGAATTTGTCAGTGCTTCACCTTGACTGAGTTGAGTCACAAGTCTCCAAAATTATAGACACCATTTTAAAGTCTTTCTACTGCATCTTTGCACTCAGCTTTAAATAGTGCCTTTTTTTTTTCCTAGCTAATGTGACTTTTTTGCTCCAGCCTCTCTGGCCAAAACAATACCAGTACACCACTAAAAATGTTTTGATATGAATCAGGCTGAGAATAAATTTGATTGGAATATACTGTGTTTTTTTGACATTGGGTGATTAACTCTACAGACAAGTCTTCCGGTATATCAGAAATAGGCAAATATTACTTATTTCTTTGAAGACATTATTACAATAACCAACTCCTCTACTTAATCCAAATCAGAAAAAGTCCAAGGTGATGCTGCTGTGTAACTGCTGAACTGTGTTTCCTATTGGCTTCAGCAGATTTGCATCATTTAAAGTATTCATTAACAGTTTAAGAAATGCACCAGTTCTTTTTCATAGCAGGAACCACATGAGCTCCTTGGAAAGAAAAATATGTGCTAGTGAGTAAGGTCTCAAATATAACAGAACACTTGGAAACAGCAGAGAAATGTTGCATTAGTATTCTATCTTAGCCAGTGTTAAAGGGAAAAAAAAAATTAACAGAATGAATTAATGAGGATGTACTCATTTATAAATAGCAGGCATCGAACATTTTCCTTTGTTTACAGTTCTGCCTTCTCATTTATCTGAAATAATGTTGGTACTAAGCCACCGATCACAGTTGTTAACAGCTGACAAAAGCCTGGTTATGATCAATGCTTCATTCTTTCCTTTTTTTCCCCCCTGAAGACTCAAGGAGCTTCCATATTAGTTAAAGAATAAAACCCAGTTTGTTTCTATGGCTTTCTCCACTAAGAATCCTTTTCTTCAAATAAGATGGAAAAAATAGCTTGTAGATATTCTGTTATTGCTTTATTTTCTAATGCATCATATCACACTGGATTATAGGAGGGTATCACTCAAATTAAATTTACTCCTGAGAGATGCAATAACTTTCCATCAAACCACAGGTACTCGGTATCCTTCAGAAACAGGGTGAGCACACGCACTGTAAGACTACAGATGCAATCAGCTGGGGAAGAACAAATTACCACTGCTTGGTACAAACAGTCTTAGAAAAACTATTTTGATTAGCTGAAAAACTCACAAATTATGTGGGATTCCAAGGAAAAAAAAAAAAAAAAACACACAACACACACACAAAAAAACAACCACACACTTCTGAGAACACAGTTCCTCCGAAATGGTCCTGTGATGAAGTGATGCCTCTTTTCCAGATCCAGATTCAAATGGCTCACATTCAGAAATGCCTGAGTACTGGCTTAATGTTATTATGCCAGGCATCAAGAATAATAATTAGGAAATAATCCTTAGCAAAACACACATGCTTTCCTATTAGACAGCTCTCAAGCTTCTTCTGACTGGCTGCCTCTCATCCATTGTATCTAGACATATTGAAAGCTAGTAAGTAGGAAAATTGGAGAGGTCTGAAAAGCCAGAGTGCAAAACCTGCACCAGGAAAGAAACCTTTTGAGATTAGGCATGGCTGCAAGTGGGCTAAAGCTCTTCCCACCAAATACTCAAATCATCTGTGTCCAGGGTCCTTCCAAGAGCAAGATTCATTTTAGAGCCATTCCCACCACTGACCTCAAGTTGTCTTCAATTAAAAATAATAAAATAAAAAATCCATGGATACAAAAAGCTTCTGATAGCACTGTCTTAAAGTCCATTCCATCTGAAAGGGCTGCTTAACTCTTAAAATGAAAGGACATCTTACTTCTTAACAGTGTTAAGATGCTCATTACTTTTTCTCAGCCAGCCACATATATAGGACAAATTAAAGCAACAGCAAAAGTCTCAGCACACTTTGAAGTAGCTGTTTCCTAAAGTTGAGACAAGATAATTGTGAAGACTTTATGCTTTGAGGAAACTAAGGTGTTTTCAGAAAACTTTTCATCCCAAGCTAATACATAATTGCTCATACAAGCATATGCTCAGTGATGCCATATTAGACACTTTATAGTTTATGCTCAGACTCTGGCTTTGGATGGTGTTTTAACTGCTTGTGAAAACTGCCATTTTCATAGGAACTGGAGCATTATGAACCTTCATGTTTGTCCTTTGAAAAGAAAAAAGATCACCATGTTCTGCATCTAAAATTTAATTGCTCAAAGAAATAACCATATGCATATATAAATCACAACATCTGCAAAATGGAGAATTTTAAGGTAATGCACAAGGTGTGTACAGTCTACTGGGGCCCATTCTTTTAGTGCTGCTTTGTCACACAGGAAGGTATCTATTGCTCCTTTAGATGATCTCAATAGTTTTGTCTTGAGCCTAGTGCCTGGTGGGATGTTTCATACTTTTATTCTTCTGAGCTTGAAAAACTGTTTCCTAAATGCTTTTTGTACCTGTCGATACCCAATATATATAATCTGTACTGGGCTGGAAAAAAAAAAAAAATGTTCTGACAGGTGTTCTGTGCAATTAAGTTTTTATTGGCTTGCATTACTTATTTGATTACTGCTTTAAGCTCTGTTATTTTTTTCTTAGGTCCTTTTAACCCTCAATCTCCTTCCTCTGAAAAATGAAAAATAAACCTATACTTCATGTAGCAACAAGCTTCAAACCTAAATATGAGTCAAAAAAACATGAAATGAAGAATTGTTATTTAGAATAGATGTGAACTAAAAATTCTTCTAAGAATTTATATGCATACTCTTTAGAAGAGCTGTGATCCATATCCCTGTTGATAAAAATTTCTGCAAACCTCCTAGTGTTTGTATGTATGAATAATTCTATATGCAAGAGCACACCATAGCATTTGCTGGAAATACACATTCATGTGTAAAGTTAGAGCTACTCAGGTATGTGAATTTACTTGTGTGCATCATTGGTTCCTGGCCAGGGAGATCATGCTACATATTCCAGTCCACATAATGACAACTTGCACATCTAGCACATACTGCATACTTTGGAACAGCATATCTCAGTTACTTTTGACAAGAAAGTGTTGTGAATCATAATTAACACAAAATTAACAAGTGTTGCAAGAAAGGACTAGTTTCTGTTGGTCTCAGTTTAGTGCTTGATTATATCATAAACCAGTTGCTACCTCAACAGAGAGTCATATTTTTATCAAACTAGTTCCTCTAAAAACAAACAGAACTCACCTCCCTACAGTAAATCCTGAAGAATTCAGGAGGACGCACACACAATAAGCTTCTGGAAGACAGAAAATGGTCTCTGCCTATATATCTGAGGACCTGCCAATGCAAGAAAGCTACATGGATTCTACAGTGAAAATAGGTGATTAAAAAAAAAATGTAGCTCCGTATTGTGCTCATGAAACAAAACTATTTACATGAGAATTATTTCTCATTGTACATACAGGAATATATTTTTTTTTTATATCTATATATGTATATAGATACAGAGATATGCATATTCTCACTTTAAAGTACCACGTTGTATTAAATTGTGTGTAAAGTCCAAGGCAACTCACTTTCTGCAAGGTTAACATTTTACACCTCAATTCATGGTACCCATCTCTGCATTTAATGAGCAAATCGCAGTGAGCTAAAAATATCTCCTTTAATTGCTTATTAACTCCATTTAGGAAAAAAAAGCAACCTCAGATTCCACTGCAGACAGAAGGCATAGGTATTCAGTGCCTCTAGGAGTACATGAAGCCTGATTCTTCCTGAATGTATGTATATGTGTAGTATGCACATATAAGGTACATATGCTGCATGTAAAATAACAATGCATGTAAAGTACATCATCTACTGACTTTAAGAGAAGCTATGGATATTCAGTATGAAGAAACCTGATCATGCTTACACACTATTCAGTAAGCAATAAGGTCTGCACCTGCAAATCTATTAGCTCAGATAGGTTTTGTGCACACCTCTGCTGATCTAAGAATGAACTCTTCAGTGATCAGGCCTGGGTTTGGTTTGTGTTTGGTTTTTTGTTTTGTTTTTGTTTTGTTTTCTTTTTTTAACGAGGTATCTTGATAGCAGTTGAATGCTACTTTATTTATGTCCCAGCAGAATGCTGTATCAATTTAGCTGAGTGTTGTTTTAAAGTTAAAGTAATGAAGGAAATCCAGTATAAAATATAGCAATGATATTATAGACTCTAAAGTAACATGACTTTTGTAATTAAAGTGATATTACTCTGCAGTGTTTCAGCTACATTTTACATTCCAGAATAGCCTATAAGCTTGCAAGAACCACTTTGTTCTTTTGGTAGACAGGCACAAATATTTCTGCAGTTTCCCAGGTTTATCAGGTGAAACTGAGAAACACCTGCAATGTATTGGTTTTGTAGCCTTAGCAAATGGTTGCCATTTGTAAAATGTGCAACATGTGCCCGTTTAGAGATTAACTTCTGAGTTTCAGGTTTCTATAAACAGTCTAAATTTTACTCACTACCCCACAGACCAAATCCTGCCTCACAAGCAATAGGTACACACTGTCAAGCAGCATGAGTCTTCCAGAGGTACAAAGAATCAAGTCAGCTTTTCTGGAGTCAATCCATAGCATTGTATTTCAAGACTTAGGTTGTGCTGCACCCTACCATATTTTCCACCATCACAACATTTGCCCACATGCAATAATTCCAATGCATTCATCAATCAGCCCATCACTCAACACATTTCTCAGTGAATTTCCTTGATGAACAATAGATATCCTTCTCTCCTAATAAAATTTCTTTATTCGCATTGTAAGAATATCCATCTGGGCATATAGCTATTACTACTGCTTACCCATTTCATTTCTACTTGCTTAAGAAATGTCAAAAGCAAGCCTCAAGTACAGATGACTAGAAAACAGCTTCTGCATGAGGCACAGAGACTTCAAAACTCCAGCCAGCTGTAAAGGGTAAAAGATTTACTTAACTGGACAGCATTTCTGCCAGAGTTGGGTGTGCTACACTCAAATGTCAATAGCTACAATAGTAAAAGTTTTAACTAACTGAATAGATAAATGTAGCAAAAGGTCTTGAAGACTAATCTCCACTGCACCAGTGGGAGGTGGGAAAACAGTGCTGACTGGTACTGGTAACAGCACAAAACAGTGACCACACTAGTTAGTAGGAACTAATTTAGAAAATACAGAAATGGCCAGCATGCATCAATGTTAATTTCAACACCTTCAGTTCAAAAGGCTCAAGAGTTTGTGGGTATTCATGCTAGGAAGCTTTTCAGAGCCACAGCCACTAGAAACACCCACTAGCACTCTTGGAAAGAAACCCACACAGAGGACACCATCAAAAGTCACTTTCAAGCTCAGCATCCCAACTGTGGAGATGTAAGCCAGAGACATATCGGAGCTGAGTGTGTTTTTTTCTGTAGAGCATTGCACTTGTGCAGCATGTGACAAATTATCTCTGAGCTACAGTTCTGCATCCTTTGGGGCCTGCAAGACACTGGTATCCCAAAAGGCTTTTGGAAGGATAAAGGCAGGAAAGATAATGCTATTACTTCAATGCTAGAAAGCAGAACACAGACATATCTTTCATAGATGTGTGTCTAGAGGACAGGTGTCAGTCTAGACAAAGTTCTTTTCTTCCCTGGAACCCACAGTTGACGAGTATCCTCCTCCTTCAGGAGCCTTATGCATTCCTTAAGGAGCAATTTGGAACAAGAGAGATCCCTTGTTCCCTGGTGATCTTTCTATGGTGGCATGTATCTTAGGGTCAGCATGTTCAGACAAGACACCAGTACAATCTCAGGCAAGAAATGCTGCCAACACAGCCTGCAAGCCAAACTTCATGGCATGGTGAATACGTCAGAAAGAGACATAAGTGAATACTCATAAGGCTGCAACACAGCTGCTGCTCAAGAAAACCCTCCTTCCCACCTTTGCTCAGCATGTCAGCTCTGAGTCATGTTACCATGAAACCATGTATAGCTTGCTCAAGACATTCTTTCCTCACTTTGTATCTTTCAAGCAACAGGGTAAGAGATGACTAATTATTCACTAGAGCCAGTTTCACACATTTAGAGTTGGCTGTGAATACTTTTTAATTTCTTGTGAATATGTCATACTTATTTCCTCTAGAAAAGTCCATTAAATATGAGCAGTCTGTAAAATACGTGTTACACACACAAACTACAGAATGAAAGAAAGCACCAGGACTAACAAACTCTAGTTCACATTTCTAGAAATTATTTTTGTGCTATCATTCATGCAACAGTATCTCAATCCATTTTGTTAATAACTAAGAAAATCTGGCAATCACCTTAAGCTCCAACTCTGCCACCTTGATTATTAAGGCTACTAGCCCTTCCAGTTTCCCAGGTTACAAGGGAGATGCTTCTTCCCTAGCAATCCTGACAAGTTCCTTTTGAATGCTCTTTTAAAATTAAGAGTTGAAACTCCCATCAGCCCCCATTCTATGTCCTCCACAGTTTCTGACCAGTTCTTGCACCTGACTTGGCTGCACAGCAGAGCACAACATTTGTCTGCTCACACTAAGCTTGGGAACAGACAGAAGGAAAAGCAAACTACCAGCAACCTTTCTTCTGTGAAGATTGCAGTTAGAGTCCCTATGGATGGCCTGCAACTCCTCAGAGGTTTTGTGTGAAACCTGGGTATGGCAAGGAAGGGGCAAGAGAAGAGGAATAATCACAAGGGAGGAGTATGAATAATTCTGGGAGGAAACCAAAACTCTAAGAATAAAGACAAAACAATAAGAAACAGAAGGAAGGAGAATATTAATTAAACATAAAGCAGGTTTCTTGTGCACCAAGGAGTTACTGTTATGTCATTGCAATTCATGACAATAAAGCCATCATTGTCTCCACCTACAAAAAACAATTGAATTCTTTAGTCTAAAGGTGCAGTCATACAGATAGAGTAAAGATGAGAAGGACACAGGGTGAGGTAAGAACTACAAAGTTCCAAGGTGAACTATCCATGATAAACAGGTTTGAATGCAGGAGGTGGCCAAAGAGGAGAAGGAACACAGGATGATTTCTTTCACTTCAGCTTCCACCCAAAAGCAGCTACCGTACTTGCAACTGTGTTGTAGAAACTCATATACATGTCAACTATGCTGAAGAAAGTTGGTGGTCCCAAGACATAAGAACAGAACTCAAGCCTTCAAAGCAATGTGTGTGGAATGTCTTCATGCTCTTTCTATAGCACAGAGAGAACAGGAATGCAGCTTTTCTCCTTGCAGGTAACCACTTGTGTGTCCCTTGCAGAAGGCTAAGGAAGGAAAAGATGAAGCCTGTCAGCATATTCAAGCATCTTGTGCAGATAAAAAGGTTGAATGAGGTAGTATCTGCTTGCTGTCTTATAGCAGGGAGCATCCAGATCTTTCTGCCCAGGTTCTGCCTGACAGAGAATCTGGGACTGCACATACCAGGAACAGTTCTGTTCACCCTAGAAAGTCCCAATTCAGTCTCCTACCTACAAAATTCTCATACCCTTTTCCTTCTGCATGCCTCGCATCATCTCCTCCTAAAGCTCTCCTTTACATAAATGCACTGTTATGAGCAATTGAATTTAGAAAGTGACTATAAAACCCCCCAAAGATTTTACTTAAGACAGAATCATTAGCTTACTGAAAGAGTCAGACATGACCTCTGGCATAAAAAAAGTAATGTGGTAGTAAAGGGGTCAGTAACCAAAGACACATTCCAATCCAATGCATGATAATAATTCAGAAATTGGCAATCTTATTCTAAACCTCCTCTGCAGAATACAGCTATTATTCCAGTGACTATCTCTTTAAGGAGCTGAGTTACAGAATTAGATCTCTGGAGAAAAGTTATAATAAATCTTTACTGACTTGTCTTTTAAGCAGGAAGAAAAATCCATCTATGAAAAGGCTTCAAGGCAAAACGTTACCTGACTTTAGATTCAAACTTTTTATTTATTAGAAGAGATGTAAAGTTGTCTCCAGGTTCTTGATGTTACTTGTTCTGAGTAGCAGAAGTAGTGATGCTAATCCAGGGGAAATATCTTCCAGTCTGGCATTGTTGATTTTAAAATCTAGTGTAGTATAAATATGCAAAGTCATGTCAATCAGACAGATGCTATTCTAAAATATAAATGACACACTCATGATACACAGAGAATAGTGCTGTGCAGTCATTAAAAGAGAACCTGATCAGCAGTATCTGATTTGCAATAGGTAAGTTCAATTCATTATGACCCTTGTTTGAGAACTGAGCTGCCAACATCTACATTGAACCCCTGAAAGGGAGCAAGGTTTTCCTGTTTTGGTTTGCTTTATGTTGTTACACAAAGCTCTTCTGTTGTTATAGTAAAGTTTTTTGTTGTTACAGTAAACTGGGTTTAGCTTTGTTTTATAACCAGCTCCTTCAGCCTTCAAGAAGGACAATTTTTATGCTGAAATACATGATCAGCTTACATGCAAAACCAAAAATTCAAGGTTTAATGAATTTTTTTCTAAGTCTGTTCCAGTAAATAGTCTGGAGAACTCTGACCTCTGGCAGGTCTGTTGTTTTTGCTAATGAAAAAGCCAAACTGTGGATGTAAAATACACAGCAGGTGAGTCAACAAATGTTTAAATACACCTGTCATCACTGAAAATTATCTCAAAAAAAATATAAGTACCCCTGTAGGAACTACTAGAAACTTTGTGTCCAAAACAGGACTTGAAATACACATGGAAAGTCCTCCAGTACAAAGGAAATAGGATAAAAGCTGTTTTCTAGCCACACAAAATCCGTAGACAAAATAATACTTTCCCCACTGATCACATGGAAACTAAGCCCTTTTTTTCCATACCACCAACAGCCCTAAGATAGAGTTTTCCACTTCATAACAGTAGAGTTGATTAAAGAACTGATACGAACTGGTCCTAGAAAACAAAAGAACACTGCAGCTTTTCAGTAAAAAGAGATGAAAGGCCAGACACTGATCCCAGGCAGGTGACACTGACATGCATAGTAGCACATTTCTGAAGAGAACAATCTTCCAGGTATGTGCCAAAACGGCCAACGACACACAAGGTCCCAAATTAATCACCTACCAGGAAAGCTGTACATACAGCTCTACCTTGCTGGAAGATGTAATTTTTCTGCTATTTGAGAGGAACAGAAGCCAAGGACATGGAAAGGGAGTTCTGCTTCCTAAGGGGTGAAGACTGATGAGTTTAAGGAAGGGACAAACCTGAAAGATGACTTCCTGTGAGTGTAAGAAACTCAGTCATACAGTAAATCATGATTCATTGCATCCCTCACTAATAACCAAGTACCTTAAGAGTGCTGAATAAGATTTTGGTCTACATCTACTTGAATACTTGCCCAAACCAAAGGTTTTTTTTTTCCCCAGTAAAAAAGTATAAGTCATCCCAAGGAAGTTATGACATTGATAATTTAATAGACTCATCTCATATAAAAGCCTCTTTCTCAGTTCATCCTGTTCCTCTGAGTTCACATACTTGGGTAGAAAAATAATGGAGGAGTGGGAAACTGTAAGTACTTCCAAATGCTAAGTCATTAAAAGTCAAAACACAAAGTATGTGGAGAAAAAAAAAAAATAGTAAAAACATAAGTAAAAGCATTAAGTCCCTGGTGTAAAAACACAAAGTACACCAGTCAGTAAAGACAAGTGCAAACCATTACTCTTACATAGGAACAATTAGATGAACAACTATGAAATAGAGAGTTGCCATCCAAACAGAAGCACTGTTAAAAAGGGCCCACAGAACTAAAAGGTTTAGAAACTGCCCAGAGTCAACATCATTTCATTACCCTGTCAGGCCTCTTTTTTTTGTAAAAACATAACTTTTTATGCATCCCTCCCACATGCCTCAGAAAGGCTACAGCTCAGCCAACACATCATGTCCTTTTGGCTACCAGACCTCAAGAAAGAAACTAGCCAGAAAGTGTCCAAAGAGAACAACAGGGGGGAAAAAAAAAAAAAAAATAAGTCAAAAATCATAGGTGGAGAAAATAGAAGAAAAAGAAAAATGGGAAAAGCTTAAGTTCAGTTTACTAAATCAGGGATTGAAAAAGACATTGCAACAATTTTCAGATCCTTAAAAGATAAATGTTCTTTGCATTAGTTGGTGAAAGGAAAATAAGAAATGGGTTTAAACTACAAAATGAATATGTAAGATAAACACAAGAGGGGAAAAAAAAAAACAACTCTGTAATTAGAAGTACAATTAGGCAACAGAATGGAAGAGCACTTGGAAAAGTGACTGACCCATTTGGGCAGGATGCTTTTAAGAACAGGGTATGCAAACATCTGAGAAAAGCTTAAGTGTAAAACTGAATTGGTCTCAACAGAAGGATGGACCATAGGACTTCAAGGGTCCTTCTGGACATATTCACCATGATTATACCATTTTATAGTTTGGGCAGGAAACTTTCATATTTGTAATGTAATAGACACATTGAAGACATACAATTGTCATACCCAGATATGAATCATACACCCTTGTTCTTGGAAAGATTAGCCATTATTTGGGAGAAACACAGGAGGCAAATAAATCTCTCAAAGTGAGTGGAAGCAGTTGTTGCTACTGCCCATAAAGCCAGCTACATATCATTCTAGTCAAAAGCTGAGCTATGGGGAGGAAGAAACGAGTATATTCACTGTGGACATACCACAGATTGAGAGATGTGATTGCTGTTTGCAGAAGCTGTCATTACACAACCAAAGCCTAAAATGCCAGATGCATAAACACAGAGGGTGGCAGGAGGTCTGACAGGCAGAGATGAACTTATGGGATCCAGAAACAAAATTAAGAGGATGTTTTAACATAAAGCAGTAAGAGAGAGGAGGAGAAAAATGAAATCAAAAGAAAGGCTTGGATTATTAGGCAAGAAAACTAACTTTGTTGCCTAGTTCTACTATACTAGGAGGATCCGGGGGTTTTGTAATCTGTGGTTGTCAGGAAACCAAGCAACTTTCCCTTCCCCTTACAAACAGAAATAACATTCAAGAGGGCAAATACAGCCAAAGCAGTTGAGTCAAAAGAAATTAGATAAACATTGACATGGGCACCTGGCTGCAAAGCTGACCTTGGTGAAAAGCTCTCCATTTGTCTCAAGTGAGACACATGATTTTAAAGAAAACAGGAGCTCTGTATTTAGCCCAAATACATCCAGGTTATTAAACTCATGATTAGTTTAACTGAATGCATACATTTAAAATTAGACCTTTACTTACATTTTAACTGAGTGATCATGTAATGGGTGAAAATGGCCTTAGTAATTTCTTAGCCTCACAGAAGCTCTCTCTCTCTATATATATATCAGCAATCTCTTTTTTTAAGGTCTCAGACAATGTAGTAAGCCCATATTTAAATTCACTGCTAAATCAGGATTTAAACAGGCTTTTTTCTTTACAATCAAGTTCTATTTGTGTGCTAGCCATTTACTTCTGAAGGGTTAAGTCAGTATATAAAACTGCAAAGAGCATTTTTCTGAAATAAAAGAGACTGACAGCAAAAAAAAATACTTCAAGTGTGGAAAGAGAACACTTGTACAGAGTAATGTGTTCATCACAAATGTTTAAATCTCATTTTGATATTTGAGATGGTTTGAACAAGTGACTTCCTCTCCTATGACCCAGCTTCTCCTGTTAATCCTCCTTCAAAAATATAATGCTTTCTTGTGGCACTTCAGCTCCCTGCCATGCAAATGAACATAAATGTTACAAACTCATCATTAAGACTACATTGAAACAGTTCACTATTAGGCAGTACAGCAGTCTTTCCTAAAAGCAAGTTAATTCCCTTGAGAGCGAAGCTATGGTTATCCTGTTACTTCCTACAATCTCTCATCATTCCAGAAAGACCATTTTTAAATTATCAAACAGCAGCAGCACAGTGAGTAGAGTGTACTCTGTCAGAATGCATTGTTTAAAGGAAAAAGTACCACCATCACAGTAACCTGGTTGTATTTCAGATTAGAGTAATAACAGTCTGGACACATTGGCAAGGCAGATCCAACAGTTAAAAAAAATATAAGAATAACCACACTTGTGCAGAAAACAAGTATCACAGACCAGATTTTCCACTTCCCAAGTACATGATTTTTATGATCCTGTTATCTATTAATGCTTTTTTATCCTGCAATTATTCTGTAGAAAAAGAATGGAATAGTTCTTGGTATGTATTATGCATGCTTTCTGATGACTTCGAAACAGCTTTGAACCAAACTTGGAAGGCAAATGCAGCAGAACAAGAGTCTCATCACAAACCCAGCCTTACTGGTGTCCAGAGGCTAGTTATGACAGTAATCAGTGCAGCGTGGAATACTGAGGAAAAGTCATGAGCAGTGCTGCTCAGAGGAAGTGAAGGTGTAGGAAAAGAAGGAAACTGTACTTCAGGGTGAAGAATGAAGGAATAAACCCAATATCCCCTGCCATGGTCTAATACAGTAGGAAAACTAAGAAAAGAGGTGTAAAGGCAATCTCAAACAACAGAGTTCAGATTTCTGACCCAGAAAGTAGCAGACAGGAGATGGAGGGGATTGACTCATTTTGATGATTCATTTTGAGTAAGAGTGAGGGGACTGCTGGAGAATGAAAGAGAAGGAAACCAGATGTGCACAAAGCAAAGGAAGCTGATGCAAGAGGACAGAGATGGTAGCAGTGATGAGAGGGGAAAGGAAGCTGCAGAAAGAAAAAGGAGCGAGAAGAGAAAGGAGGCACAGGGGACAGAATAAATACGGTGAGATGGAGACAAGCACAGCTGCAAACAAACTGAGTGGGTTTTGCTCCAAGCAACCTTTGCTCAGCTCTCCTCTCCTCCAGGAAAACGACATGTATTCCCCTCCACCCACATATGCAGCCCAGCTAGAACCAGTGTGTGGCATCACAAGGACAACACACTCTTCCACAGCTAGTTAAGAGCACAGAAATTCCTGCGGAATAAGTGCTTTCAAAGCAAACCTATAGCTGTTCATACAGTTAAGCTGATCTTGAATTTATTTAGCATTTTCATGGCTCTCAGAGTATTCAGAAGACAGTGCAACACTGCTCACTGTGCAACAGTAGGGTCAACTGTGGAGAGTATAGAGCACTGACAGGCCTACGCTGTAGCTCCACCTCAGCATTTTAGATGCAAGTCCAACCATCACCTTTCTGAGGGATGGATAATCCTTAAGTTTTGCATAATCAACATGTCCATTTAATTTGGTTTAAGCAACTCTAATGCTAAAAAAGCACCTCTCAGTGAAAGCATTCACCATTCCCACCACAACATTTTGTACTCAAACAGCATCAAGCATTTTTGGCAGTGGTAGGTGTCCTCCACTTGTTCCTGGCTCATGCCACTACCTAACTTCTCTTATTGAACAAAGCTGTCTTCATAAAGCTAATATAACACAACATGTCACTTTATTCATTTTAGTGTCCTTTATCTTTTTTATTACCTGCTTATCGATTTTTCTGCCAAGCCCTTTTCATGATTGATCTGTTACAACTTTATTGGAAACTGTTCACTTACAGAAGGCTTGGGAGGGGACACATTTACTCCAAATGTAATTAAACTGACAACAGTGGCTTTATCCCACAAAAAAAAAATTGACTGTGTACGTTCACAATAAATAAATAATTTCAAAATTACTGAATTGTTTCCATCTCTTGTTTCTCCTCTAGAAAGTTAAGGTCTGTATTGAGCCATGCATTTTGGTCTTGTACACACCGTTTAGTATCAGGAGATATCAACAGTAATTACATCAGGATCTGTGAGTTAGTTAATTGGATTTAAAATATTCTGATCATGAATCTAGAGATCCTGTTTTGAATCACCAGTAGGTTGAATTGCTAGCATAACAGCTATGCAAGAAACATTTGTTGGCTAAATTGCTCATCTGCATTTCATTCATTTCTTAATGTTACAAAGGCAATGAAAATAATAATTTGAAGTCACTTATAAAAACAGTCTTTCTATACCTACCTTATAACATCTTTCACTCTTCTCTACCTTTTGTACTGTGCATGCTCTTATCACCTCCCTATTATTACCCATAAGAGGCTGGTTTATTACACCATTTCAGAATTAAGTAACAGGATTTCCTCTAACTCACGTGTTATGTTCACCTCTTTACCTTTTTATCATCTCTTTTCTGCTCTTTTTCTAATCACTGTTTTGTTTTCCTTTCTAGAAACTAGGCATGATTCTACAGTATTTTGAATCTTTAAAACTGGTTTCCACCTGAAAGCCTAAACATGACCAATTTCTCTTCATTGTACTATTTAATGCTAGGACTGGCACTGGGGATTTTCTTGAAAGAGATTATTTTAAGTTTTGACAAATGTGAGTAGTGCAAGGACAATTTTGAAAGGACAAAGGGAGCCCTTCATCCTTCATAGCAGCAAGAAAACCCAGATAGTTGTAAGCTCTGTCTGATTGACAATATTTGACAAATATTTTATCCATTTAATAAGCAAACCTAGGTACAGATCTCCTAGGTACAGTCACTTGGAGTTCACATGGATGTATTTTAGGCCATACATCACATTTTATGCGGACATCGGCTATTTAAATAGTAAGAAATTCTACTAATGGAAGGACTTAACCAGGAAAATAATGCGAGATGACCAAAGCCATAACAAAAATCATTGTGGTGCTGAACAGCAGTGCTGCAGCACCCAGTCTACCTCATACCACACAATGAAAATGTTGAATGAAGTGGTAGGCAAGGAGCAGGCAGCTCTGATCACTTCAGACTGTTGCTTCTGTGACTTTACTCCTCTGGCCAAAAACAGCTAACGTGATGCTTTTATGGCTTCCAAAGGCACTGTAGGAACAACATAAATAACCTGTGACCTCCATGAAAACCCAATACAAAAACATCAGCTGAAAGAATATTTTGGTTTATGTCAGTTTGTGTTTATAAGGTACTAAGGAAAGTAATTATTGTGGTTAGGAAAAATGTCATGCAAAGTGTAATCTAAAAATCTAAAACTGGGAAAACTCAGAAAGGCAATGCACTCTCTGAAAAACTGCTTGCTAAAAGGCAACCCAGGAAATATACTGGCACTAAATTTGCCAGTTTAGGCAACCTCCATGCAAACAAAAGGGGGAAAGCACCTTGTGATCATCATGAGCCAAATTGTAGAAGTGTTTATCAAACAGCAAAACCATCGAGCTGCATAAAACATGGCTCAAATAGCAAGTCAGTCCTCAGGTAAATGGTGGTGGATCACTACAAGCAGACCAGAGATTGAACTTCCTTGCATAAGATATCTAACACTCAGGAACACCAGTAAAACATACCCTCTGTTTGTAAGTAATTTGCCTAAGGGGGAAAAAAAAAAAAAAAGTAGTTCAGGGAATAAATAAGTACTCTGATGCAAATACTGTGCAAAGTTATTTTTTTGTCTCATGACTTGCTTGTCACACATGCTGAAAGAAAATGCTTTTGTTTTAATACTCCTAACCCCTGGAGAAAGACACTTATTATTTTCTATTTCCTTTCCCTCAACTGTACATCTGCATTTAGGGTTTCACTTCTGCTTTATCTCCTATTCTATAGGAACCTATATTCTGTGAACACAAGTTCTGTAAACTTACAGATATATAGCACAACGAAATGTTGACATCCTCACTGCACCTTCCAGCAGCAAAAATGAATCCACCCTTTTTATGCCTTAGAAGCCAACCATGGAGCATTGCAATCTGCAGTCTCTTCTGCCACACTGGGGATCCCTCCTTCCCCATCTCTATTAGAGAGAGAAACAATGTACCCATCTGTTTAAACGTGTTTGTGATTAATATGCCGTCAGCCACCCTGAAAACACTGGGGTGTTAACTCACCAATGTGAAACTTGGCCAGATTAATGAGAATGCACTCATGCAAGTGTGCCTATGCATGAGCCAGCACACAGGTACACATACCTGTGCCAACAAGCCATTCTCATCTACAGCAAAGTAAAGGAGCCACCGGCAAGGAGGTAAACCAGAAGGGAGCCCCCTTGGGTCATGCTCCATCTTTTGTTCCTCCTCTGGAGCCAGCACAGCAGCAGTAATACTTCTCTGTGATAAGTTCTTAGATTTTTCATGTCTGCACCCGCTGATGTAGAAATTATGAAAGTGCCACCAGAAGCAATGCTGGAAGGACAATTAAAAAATAATTAACAAGAATAATTTGCAAGGGGCCAAGGGACAAGAGGTTTTATTTCATCAGCTGGTGTGATTAAATAGGTACACAACACTGCTGCAAAAGTATCCCTTTTTAAAAACTGAGAGGAGGGAAAGCATAGAGGGAATAATTACCCATTACTTACATTCTTTTGTTCTTTTGTCAGACTAACTTGCATGACCAAGTAGTTTACTCCCAGACAAGCAGTTAACAAATCATCTACCCCCACTCGGAAGAGTAGCTCTGGCAGCATGATGGTATCTGATGGAGAACACAGCTGCACAGATAAAAGGAAGAGAAGCCGCAGAATAATAGATTCTTTGCACTTCAGTGACCCTGGATGGGGAGTATGATGGGAGAGGAGGAATTCTTATTGCCTCTGCCATCAGCTATCATATGTCTGAAAACCTTTACCGCTTCATAAAAGAGGAGAAGAAAAAGAATGAGTTTCCTCATGATATTTTGTGATTTGTTTTGGTTTCTGAAACTAGGATTACACCCTATCTCTAAGAGATGCACACAATAAGACTTACTTTCAGCCAGTCACATCTTCCTAGCAGCTGATTGTCTTCCCCTGGCAGAGGCAGCTTCCCGCATTATCTAGCAGTTTCCTGCTGCTGTTCAAGGTTGCTGCACTGTGCCTAGCACCAGAAGGCTGCCCAGTTGAGAGTAAATCCCAAAGATCTTGTGCATTCTTCTGAAACTAATCCAGCATCTTTCGTTTGAGCATTTTAGCTCTGGTGCCTTCTGCCTTGCAAGTCTTGTGGCCGCCACTGCAGTTACTGCATGTGGACAGGAGCCTGCTGTCAACCCTGTCACAGCCAGGACCAGCTTATTCTGGTTTAGATTAAGAATCAAGAAAGCATTTTGTTCCCATGCCTTCCTTTCAAGGTACATTTATCTCTAGTTCCTTGAAGGTCCCTGTTCTTGACATTCCTTTCTATTTGGCTTTTCCTAGTAAGGTGACCAAAACCAACACCAAAATAATTCGTGGGTATAAGAACTAGCCTAAAACATAAACCAAGCCTGAGAAGAAGCCTTCTGTTATTAAACTACCTCAAAGAAAGAATTGAAATCCCAAGTCAACATCCAAGCTGCAGATTTTATGCCAGGTTTCCAGGCCAGTACAGCATGAACACATTTCTGGGAAGTATCCAAGCCTTTGAATACTTTTCTAGACCTTTCAAGTTCACCAAGCATTAATGACTGTATGAAAAATGCAAATTAAGTACAATATGTGAATTCAGAATTAAAACCTTACAGAGAACAATGTGGAAATAGACATTCCAGATGCATTTCTGCTTGGAAGCTAAAAGAAGAGTAGCTTTCAGGATTTTGCCAGGTTCCCTCATTGTAATTCTATCCTTTTTTGAAGAACTTTCTATGTACATGATGACAGAGTAGTTAAGCACAGTGATTGTTAAATGCTTCCTACTGTTTGGGCACAGTTTTTATCAGAGGTTTTCAAATTCAGCATCTTTATCTGTACTGCCTTTCAGTCAGTGCTAAGTGCTTGCTTCTTAGCAGTCCTAAAATGTCTCTTCTGTAAGTTTGATCTTCCTGCTGTGACAACTATTATACAATATAAAAGCCAGGCTTCTAGCAGTGGAGAAGTTGATCTAGTCATGTGCCAGATGCACATTAATTCCTTGTACTCAGCCCCTTTTTCTTCATTTCAGGGAGTAGGAGTTGGTACTGGCACCGCACCAAAGGTCAAGGTCTTGTTTACACTAGGCTGAAGTGTCTTACAACCACAGCAAGGTTTCCCTGGTCTCTCTACAATACACCATATTCCAATGCAACAAATTACAGCAAGTACTCAGGAGTAGTCACATCACTCCTGCAGACTGCACTTGACCCAAGCAAGGTTAACTGTCACATTAGTCTCTATACACATAGACTTTGCAGTAGCAAGCATTGCCAATGGCAAACACAAAGTTCCAGAAGTTCTCATTTCCCACATCACCTGTCCCTCATTAAATTAATTTTTTTGTATCCACCAAAGTCTTCCATACACAATGGAAATTCTGACATTATTTCAGTGTCAACTCTGATAACATGTAACCCAAAAGTAGATGGATGGCACAAGCATTGTCATGACAGATAACACCATTAATCTCCACCCTAAACCTGCTCAGACTAATCTATTCCATGTCCCAATTACACATATGTGCAACTCTTCACATTAGGACTCTGTCAGAATAAATTAGAGTCCACAGATCTTGGGGGGGGAAAAAAAAGCAATATTATCAAATATCAGCAAGCACTACAAAGACATTTTCTGAAGCAAAGATCCAGAATCATCCTTTCATTCATATGCATATATAAACATCCCTGAAGTGTATGACACTGACAAAGGCTTGCACAGCACTATCTCCCCTAGTGTACGACACCCTTGCTTTGCCTCAGAACCTGGAGGAGGCTACAGTACATTTGGCTTCTTCACCTCCTTTCATCCCTTTAGCCTGAAAGTCCACAGAGGTATCAAAAATAATACCAAAAATGCTCACTCAAAAATGTTCAAGACTTTACATTTTACGTAAGTAAAAACATAGCTCAAATAAGCCACAGAGTTGGCTGATGCAGATGGAATTTCTCAGCTGTCAATGTAGCATTAGCAGGTACTGATAGAGTACCTACAAATGTGTTGTGAAACACCAGTAAATTAACTTCTAAACTCACTGGCACCATACCTTGAAGAGAGCTTCTGGCTATGGCAGATATCTAAACACAGGTGGGCATTTTATAATTTGTACTAAATTAACTAATCATAGACTTGACCTCTCTAAAAAAAAATGGAATATCATGCCACTTTTAACATTAATTGTTTCTGTAATGTGGGAGTATTTTGCTTTGGTGTTTTAAAAAGCACTAAAACTTTTACTTTTTGCTTCAAAAATCAGAAATTTTTATTAAAATATTTTTAGCTGAAACAACAACAAAGCACTTCATTCTGAGCCAGATAAAACATTTGAGGGAAGGAGGGAGGGAGGAAGGGAGTGTCAAATGAAGTTACCTAAAATGCTTCCCATGGTTTTGATTCGGTCTCTGAAAAGTTTTGTTCATGTCCATCTTTACTCCTGAGTATAACAGGTCATCTCTGTCTCCTACAAAAATCTCAGAGCTATAGTAAGGGGATAAGTGCAAAAGAGCAATGTAAGATGAAGGCAAACTACTAAAACAAAAATCTGAGTTAGCTAGGAATTTTTTAAGACTGGAAGTTAGATGAAGGTTTCTCATTCATTAGAGTTAAGGTTCAAGAACAGCCTTCCCATAGGAAGAAAAAAATCTGACCACTGTAACATGGATTTTGCCAACCGTATGAAAGAGTTTAAGAGATCTGACATTTCACAATGCAACCAACTTTTCTGTGTAACACAGGAATCACCATTTTTTCTAAGTCTCCCATGAGAGTCACCATTTACAAGAATAATTTCAGAAGCTATGGAATGAACACTCAAAGTATTATACATAGAGCTTATAACTAGATCTCTGTGAGCACACGCAAAAAAAAACCAAAGGCAAAATTATTTGCTATGTTGGACTGAGTGCAGCCACTTTCATTAGAGTATAATCCTTGTGAATATAATTTCCTCAAAAAAAGGATATCAAAGTCATCATGTGTTTTTGTATGAAAGCATTTAGAAGCATGGCTTATTGATTATATGGTAAATGGCTTGAGCTGTCATGATAGGCCTTATTGAGAGAGCAAGAGTTGTCAAATATTCTGTAAAAGTCTCTACTCTGCTCAAGAATTCTTGGAGATCTGCAGTAAAATAGGAGCATATGGAATAAAATTTGGGCTAGAAACTAACTTCTACTGCTAAAACACCCAGAGTTTTCAGCTGTCCTATTGGCAAAGGACAATCTATGTGCTAATCTACACTGCAGCTGTGAACCCAGAATCCAAGGCGAATTTTCTCATAAGAGTCCTGGTGAGGTGTGGATGGGATGAGGTGCTGACACCTGGGGATATTTCCACTCTTCTCACAAGCATGATGCATTGGCCAAAGCTTTTGGCTAATGCTAAGAAATGGAAATAACTAAATCTCTCTGACTTTTATCCTGCAAGGTTTTCTCTAGCTCAAACCCTCCAGCCTCACGAGGCTAGTGATGTACCATATTTTTCTGACATCAGAGTGACCCCATTACTTCCACACAAAATGCCAAATGAAGTTTCTGAAGTGGGAGCGCTTTTCTCCAAGGAACAGGGCTATCTCTCCCATCTGTTTCCAAAGAGGCAGACAAGCATTCATCAGATGCTAGCCTGTCATGACTATCCAGATGAAACATACTCAGTCCAACAACCTAAAGCGAAACCCTCTGGTTTTCATTACATACTTTCTATCACATCTGTTCATTTAACAGAATTACTTACAATGCTGATTGCTGGACAAAACTGGAAAAGCTGGATATAAAGAGGAGGAAGCCACCACTGGCATGTACTAAGCATGTGCCCTTGGGTTTTTCACACATGAAAAGCGACCAGCTCAGCAGTTCAAAAGTTGTACTTCACTTTTCTTTTGGTTTTGTTTTTTTTCTTTTTTTTTTTTTTCTCCATGATGAAAGTTGACAATGACAATTTTAACAAAATTACTTCTGCCTTCAGATCACACTGATACTTGTTTGTGCAAGTACCCATGCTGATATGAAAAACCCCACACAGTACTTTTTAGCACCCTTAGCTGCATGAATGTGAGAGGAAAAATATTATTTAAGCAGCTGGTATAAAACAAATAGATAGCTAGATATAGATATCTATTTGCTATGTTGGACTGAGTACAGTCACTCTCAGTAGAAAATAACCCCTGTAAATGTAATTTCCTGAAAAAAAAGATATCAAAATAGTCATGTGCTCTGGTATAAAAGCATTTAGAAGAATGGCTTACTGATTTTATGGTAAATGGCATGTATGTATTTACATATATACACACAATGTATATATAATAGTTATAACTATATAAATCTTAATCATAACCAGGATTCTCTACAATATTGTCTCCTACACTGTGTATCTAAATCCTGTGGTTTACTGTGTTAATTTTCTCATATATATATAAGACTATACAATTAGATGTTCACAGATGTTCTCAGATATGCAATGGCCATTCATTGTTAATGCATGACATCATATATAATAACCAACAATTTGAGATTTTATTTAGAATCACATTTCTCTTTGTACTAACACCCTTGAGAAAGCAGCCTGTGGTGATATAAAAAGGACCATATTGACCCCTTCTTACTTTTGGCAGTTGGGCTGGTAATAACTGTCTCTTTTTATTAATATTGTTTTTATCTACAGCTGTAATGACCATCCTACATAGGTGAAATGAAAGACATTTATTTTATGCCTAACACCTCACTGGGAGGAGGAAAAAAAAAAAAAATCAATGTATTGTACTAATTTGCTGAATAACTTTTTGCTGTTGAGGAGAAACAGCCCTCAAGGGCCAGCCACCTCACCTGGCATGCTCAGAAACTAATTGCAAATCACTGTGCCCAAGAGGTGAAATCCAGCCATTGAGCATGCCATGGTCTGCAGGTCTCTGCTAACATGATCAGCAGCAATGACATTGATTATAGTGAAGTTCCTTGAGGACAACCTAAGTCTTTGTTACAGCATTAGTCAGCATTCTCATAAAAAGTAACAGAAACTTTGGAACAGCACTGACATGCCCAAACAAGCTCTCAGATATTAGGCCTGTGTGAGTGAGTTCACTCTGTTGAGACATGAACTGAGTCATTATCATCTCCAGGCACCAGCAGCAACTAACTGAACAGAGCTTAAAAAAAAAAAGTTTCTTTCCAGTCACTCCTCCGTAAATTTCTCTGTTCTTTTATTGGATATTTTCAAACATATTCCCATCCAAGAGACAAAGGAAAAAAACAGGTATTTCTCCCCCCACATAGGGATCCATGGTAGGAGACATCTTTTTCCTGAGACCTAAGCGTATGTCTATACTGCAGTTACCATCCAGTATAATCAGCATATCCTACATCACCTGCTCACAGAACTGCCAGCAGCAGAGACACAGCACTGTGTTTTGCAATGCAGGTCATAAAACCTGTCTGGGAAATTTAACATACACCTGAACAGGTTTAGCAGACTGCGCTAAGTTTTATATCGCTCTAATGATGCTGTTAATGCTAATTTAAGGAGTGCTTAAGTCTTGTCTGAAGGACAACTGTCCCAATCTCACCTGAAGGCATAACGTAAAATAGCAGCAGTCAAAAAATCTAACTTTGGCTTCACAAATTCATCAGTATCAATGTGGTTAGGGACTGCTCTGAGCTTCCTTGTGCATTTTCAGAAGGAAACACCAAGTCAGTGCCTATCTTGCAGCTGGACTTTTCTATCTGACAATCACTGAAGCCAGTGAGTTAAAGAGGGAGCTAAGAGAGGCTTATGAAACAGTAGCTCCATAAGCCTGCTGAGCATGAAGAAATGTAAAGGGAAACACCTCCAAAACAATCACACACAGTAAAGAATGCTGCTGGTATAATCAACATAGCTCAGAGTGCCAGAAAATTTAACAGACAGAGTTAGGATCTGGGAGAACTAGACCTAAAGAGCTATGCCCTGATTGCTTATTTGATCTGGACTTTCTACACTCTGAGCATGGCTCATGCTGTTCCTTTGCACAAGGTGTCACCACAGCATCCCACCTCACAGCTACATTTGCAGACTTCAGGGAAACAGCAGAAAGATTTCTTTAGTCAACAGCTGTCTCAATAAAATTTCATTAACCTTTGGATTTTGTCTTCTGATACATCCTCAAGCATTCTTGTCACATGGGTCTCTTTTTCAGCTGCAGAAAGAGCCATTTCCTTTCAGCAAGGACACTCGTGAATCTCCATTCAGAAATGCATATGCTTTGCCTTGTGTACCTGCCCACACATCTACCTTTGGATCTCAGTTGTGCTTAAGGTGTGGTTCTCCAGATAGAGAGGGCAGAATCTATTACTAGCACCAGTGCTGTCTTCAATAACCTCTTCCAGCCTTGGTGCTTTTGGGTTGTCATTGAACATGTGCTAATATCGTGCTACTGCAAAAGAACCCAGTACCAGCCTAGGCTGAGTTCATAAAAATGTACCCCAGAAGACAGGACAAGTAGCTGTGTTCCTCTACTGCTGCAAAAGCTCCCAATGGAAACCAGAGGAAAGATGCTGAGTAACTGTATCTAAAGAAAAGCCACCAAAGTAACCAGAGGTCTAGAAGGAGTGAAAAGACTAGGCTTGCCTAAACTAAAGAAAAAACGACAGTAGGCTCAAATGGGTAAAAAGTTTCTGCAAAGAGGAAAAGTCTGGTTTCTGTGTTCATGGTAGATGTAGCAAGCAACAATGGTATGCAAACTGCACCAAGGACTCAGATTAGACCTCAGGAGAAAAAAAAAAAAAAATCTTCACATACAGATGATTCTGCCCCATGGTGGGCAAATGGGCTATTATCACCTGTATTTCCTCCAAGTCCTACACTTCTACACTGTCCAAGGAGACTTCACAGAAAGAGAAAATTCCCCACTATTTCCTTTGGATAACTGATGATCTTGAGCTACAGGTAGCAGCTGGGAAGCTGAGAGTCTCTTGCAACAAATTCAGCCCATTGGAAAAGCAGGCTCCAAGGTCAGTTAGATGCAGTGCACCCGCACTGCCACCACCATGCATACACAAACAGCCCATAACAAGGAAAACAAGAAAGGAAATATGAGTTCTCACCTTACAGAGTTCAGCTACTTAAAAGCATAGAAACACTAGAACATCGTTATCAGTAATTGTCAAAGCAGCTTTCATCTTTTATCCTTTTTGCCATTTGCATTATACACTTTCAAAAAACAGCCCTGTGTGCTATATGCCTAAATTTATTTAGGCACAACTTGTTTGATTTTTAATGTAGTATTAATCAGAGGATAAAGATCCACAAAGTAATGTGGATCAATAATCTCACGAAGACATATTTTAACTTCAGCAGTAACAAATGACAGTTAATTGAGTTTCAGGCTTCAAGGTACAAACTGATTGCCTGTAGAATTTAACAGGAATGATAGGCACTACACAACTGACTGGACATGTAACAGTGGCTTTTCTAGCTTTATCCAGGATATAAAGGAAAAGAGTGATGTTTTTCTTAGTGTGATCTTTCAAATTCGTACATGCAGACTTTGTCCTTTATGTTTGTCCCTCACTCCTAAACATTTTGGTTTATTTTATCTTCACTTATAATCAAAGACTCAAACTATATATTTTACCCCTGGATACTGAGATGAATACTAGGATGAAATATGTAGTTCCTTTCTCATCAGAATAGCTTGCAGAATTTGTTCCTTCACCTTTTTATCAGAGCAGCATCACCTCTACATACTGTGTCATTACACTACTAAGTGATAAAGAACCCCAAAAAGTATTTTTCAGAACTGTTTGTGCCTAAATGTCACTCATACAATCTTTTATACATAAAGGTATGCTCTTTATCTGTCCTCAGTCATTCACCCATCTTGAACTTTTCTTATAAGGTAAGTTCTTCTAATTACTATGGACAGCCACTGAGAATTTTAGGCTGGGATAAAAATACTTTCCAGTAAGCAATGTCATCTTTCATCTGTAATTTACGATCTAACAAATACAAACAAGAGAACATAGTGAAACTCCCCCAAGATGGTTACAAACAAAAATACATTTAAAATAGCTTGAAAAAATTTATGACTAATAGTGTGCCCTCTTCTCTATGGAAAAGAGTCATTGAAAGTCAAGGAATCCCTTTTAGGAAAGTCACAATGTTGTCAAGTTAGGGAAGCCCCAAAATAATTATTTTTCCAGAAAACACCAGGTGCCAAAACATTTGGATTTGCAGTTTCTGCTTTGTAATCTGTTGTCAACCCACAATTACTCAGTGAAACCAGGACTTACACCTTACTGACCCACTTATAAGCCTCACAAGAGAATGAGTCAACGAACAGCAAATCTGAACACTTTTCCTTTAGCCATCTGTTACTACTATACAGGAAAGTCCACAATGGAGTTTCCTCTCTTTCCATTATAGCTCAAAAACACCATCACTTCCCCTGGCTAAGTCAAACTCTGTACTACACTCAAGAACAATTTCCAAAGTATGCTGGAGTAAGAGTAAAGATTTATTCCCATGAGCTATGGCTCGAACTTCTAGACAGAATTAGCCAAAATGAACTCAAGTCTTATCAAAAGAAATTTGGTCAAGGTGGCATTCCACAGAGGTTTGAAAATCAGTATTATCTAGAATTTAAATCACCTTTATTGCCTTAGTGCGTAGAATGAGCATCTCCAACCTTATTGTTGCTCTGCGCATTTTAGCAGGATTTGACCTGGTTGCAGAGGAAGAAAATGAGGTTGTTCAGAACTGGATGTGTGGTAGGAACAAAACCAACAAAACAAGAGTTGATACGGGTGTTAGAAGGCTTCCCAGGAGAAGTCATTTACTAAAAGCCATAGGGGAGGTGACAGTTCTGGGGTTGAAAAAAAAAAAAAGTGCCAGTATGCCATTCATAAAGGCAACAGCAATGCTACAGAGATGTCAGATGTTAGTGACTAGGAACCAAGGTAGCAGTCAAACACACATGCTAGTAAACAACAATAAAAGACAAAATTTGACATGTCATGAGGAAAATTTATGAATACATTATTACATTCAGAAAAATTAAAATTGTTATGAATAGGCAAAATAAAATTTAAATTATAGGTGTTCAACCACAGTTTTTTCTTAGAACACTATAAAACACTGCAAAAAATAACCCTAAAGCTTTTTTTCCTGACGTATACCTGTGCAAACAAATATGCTGCCACAACAGAACGGAAAATTTACACCAAGACGTTTCTCTTTGTTCATTTTTAATAGGCTGCAATTATTATCTAATAATTTGTGAATTTCTGTTGTATAAATCGTATGCATGAAAAAATATATAGTAGGTGTACATGAAACAAATCTCAGGTAGAGAGAGAAGGAAGCAGGACAGCTTAATAAATTAAAGCTACTATTACTTGGCTTTTCTTGTCTCCACTCACACTAACCAACACTCTGTAATGATACCAGTCAGATACTATCCCCATGTATTACTTACACATAGAGTAAGTAATACAGAAAAGGTTACATGGGCTGCCTGTATCTACAAAGAAAATGCCAGAGACTGAATTTAAAGCCAGGAATTTTTTGGCTCCTTGCCTAGTTCTTAAAAACCTGGAGTGTCTTGCCATCAACACACACATTGCCCTGCTCAACTGTGTGGACTGAACGCTCTCATGTTTTGCTGCATTAGCAAGTTCCTCTCCTCAACCTCCCAAGTGTGGCCTGAACCTTCTTAATTAAGATCCAACAGGACTGAAGTGGCTGCGGGCTCAGGGTCGCTGGGCAGCCCCACACCAAATCCTGGTGTTCTGAAGATGAACCTTTGGTCAGAATGCTCATTACAGAGTCTGAGGTGTTTGTGTGTAATGCCAAACCAAGGGTCATGGCTTTTCACAACCTTTTTCTGCACTGGGTCAAGAAAACTTAGGAGGCAAACTGCTGATGGGTTCTGTCATTTAGAGGATTATGTGTTTTATATCAGACCTACATGATTACACACAGCAGGAAGAATTTCTGTCCCTGTCAAATACTATTGTAAACACTCTTTATGGTGCTTCAACTGGTTATGACCTCATTTTTCAGATGCATACATAGGAAAAACAGCATCTCCCCAATACCAGCTCTGTGTATTTACATGGCAGGGAAGGTAAATACTGAATACATGTGTCAAAATAAATATTATTATCCCAGCCACTGTAAAAGAAATTACTCAAAAAGACTTATTGAGATCAATATAAATTACAAATGCATGATAAGGTGATTTTAAAATCAGGACAAGGATTTAGAGAACTAAAGCAATGAACAACAAATATGTAATGAGAAACATTAAATTATCTTTGTGATATGGGAGGAAGGTTTGACGTTAAGGATTTTCTCTAAGTATTTGTGAGCTGCGTAGTGACTAAAATTAAAATATCAATATGACAGCTGGAGTCTTATATTAGCACATCAGCAAGGAAAGGCAGTGTATAAGTATGACTGCTAGGGTGTTTGAGGGTATTTAGAGGCTGATTGAGCCAATGAATGTGCTCAGTAAGACATTCTGGCATTCAAAAATTACATGTTGCAAGTAATAACAAAATTTATGCCTAGACCAGTAAAAAACACGGCTTGCCCCCTGCCCTTAAGCACTGCACCTTTGAGGCCAGTCTGGTTATAAGGTGGCTGTGCTTTAGCTTCCAATCACTCAGTCATTTCATAGGTAATATTTTACCTACTTATGATAACACTCTGCTTAGTGACCTTATGTGTCGAGGATTAAGACAAAGTAGATATTGTTTCCTACGGCAATAGCAAAAGCCAGATCCCCTTTTCTTCTTCCTCACATTCTACACAACCAACAATTAATCTCACAACATATAACTATTTAGAACAGTATTTTACAGAAACTTGATTAAAGTGACACAAGTTGGAAGGAGGAGGAAAAGGAGAGCAAAATGAATTTGCAATTGACAGAGGGAAACGCATTAACCTTGGCATGCTTTTTAGGCAGCTGCTTTTTAATGCGTTCAGACACTTCTTTTGATGGCCAGTGCATCCAACAGCTCCATTTCAGTGGCCACTTCAACTGACAACTATGTAGAGAGAGTAAGAGCTCCCATACAGGGAGCACTGAATTTTCTGTCTGATAAAAAAAAGTGACAGGAGGCAAGAAAGGAAAGAAGATAAGAAAGAGAAAAGAGAAAGGAAACTTGCTAGACAAACACCTCTTCTAATATGAAGTTAAGACATGCCTAGGCCTTGCAGCCAGATGAGGAACCTGAGAAATGCTCCAGGGTTGAGTAATACAGACTTTTTTTTTAATTGAACAGCAAATCCTCTGCTGAAACCCTTCAGTGACATTCTCCATACTAACACCTGAACACTTCAAAAAAATCTAATGCTTTTCAATTTTCTTCTATATCTCCTTGTTAGTCAAAGATTGCATCAAATAAAACAAAAGTTTCAGTTACTGATGACAGTATGCAGTGGCAAAACTAATGCCTAGGAAGGGATGGGGCAGTTAGGAGAAGAGAAGGCACCTGCAAAGCAATTAAGATGGTGTGCCAGACTGGACGATTTCTCTTTCTTTTTATGTCTTTTGAACCAGCAACAAATGGAGCCAGAAGCTCCCCTCCTGACAGTTTATCCAGGGCTTTGAGAATTATCACTTCTTGCCACACTTCAAGCCACCTTTGCAATCTTGGTTCAAGGCTGGCAGACAAATTCAGGTAAGATGGCCAAGCCTGTGGAGAGGACAGGGGGTTGATGCCTAAAGGGGAAACAGCCACTTACCTAGGACGAGTGGGAAAGCTGGAGGAAAGTGTGAATGCCATAGAACTGGATAAGTTGCTATCACCAGGAGCAGTGCTAGGCTGCCCTCAGGAAAAGCAGAAGCCATGCCCAAGTTTGTCTTCATCCCTTACAATTTCTCTCATGAAAGAAGGGGGAAAGAGGGAAGATAAATATTTCTTAAAGGAAATTTCATGTGATGAAGAAGAAAGAAGCTACTAGGCAGAGTTTCCAATATTTTTTTAATTTTTTTTAACATTTCTTCACCAGTATTTTTGGCTAAAAGCTTGGGTTTTTTTATGTATTTGCTCCAAAATTGTATTTCTGGAGTATATTGGAGGGCTCTCATTCTTTCGAGAAGTTAGATCAGAACATGAAGCTGTCCTGTGCCCCCGTTTCCCCTCAGACCATCACCTGGTTCCTTTCTTTCATCCTTTTCAAGCCACGCATTTCTCTCCGCATCATTTTCCCTTTCCAGAAGGTAACTACTGCCACTAGTCACCACAAAGCAACAGCAATGGGTAAAGCTGAAGTTTGCTGCAGGGGCAGCTGGGGAACCTGGATAAATCAACAGTGGTATTTTGTCTTGTTCTCATGTACATATTTCTGGCCTCAATAATAAAAATCAGAGCAACTTAGCTAAATTATTTGTCCATCTTCTTCGGGTTAAATAGTCTTAGGTTTTGGCTAAAGTTATATAAATCATGTAGGTTTTGGGCTTGAGGGTGGGTTTTTGTTGTTCCTTCCCCCCAAATACTTTAATCTTTAAATTTTTCTTTGAGATAAATTAAACACCTCAAAAATTCAGATATAATGGGCTAATTATTTTTTATTCATAAGCCATGTTGAAAGTAATGAGAAAAAGTCACATAAGAAGTACTGAAATATACACAAAGATACAATCCCTGGCTCAAGAAAATCCTACATTACAGAGAGTATTATGGAAAATAGTTTCTCTGTTCTTATCCACTTCCCCACAGATCTTTTTCTGGCAAGTGGTGGAGTCAGAATACCAAGCTAGCTCTGCTCTGATCTAGTACAACTGCTTTCATCTTCCTTAAACACAGCAAACCTCTGATAAGGTCTGATGGTACCAACACACACACGGGCTGTAGTTAGTTGTTAACTAAAGCTTGAGTCTTACTGGCCTAGTCTGGTTTTTATCATTATAATATTTGCACCACAGCCAGGTTGTCCATATACACTCCAGCTACTGGTACAACAACAAAAGAAAAGCTTTACAAAAAGCACTGTAAAGTGAGAAAGGATGCCAATCACAGCAGCAGTGAGACCAGTCACACTATCCCTTTGCACCTAGTGGCAAGCCTGGCACAATGTGTGATGCTGCAAGCCTCTACTACTAAATTCAAATATAAGAAGCCAGGCCCTGCATCACATTAGAGGGTCAGCACTCCACTGGGGTGCCTTGTGTATACACAGCCCTGCCATTTCAAGAAAGCTGAAAGTTTGGTTTGCCTGCTGTTCTGCTGCTTTCTGTAAATAAATGTCACAAGACCTGGTCATCTCAAGCTTCCAACCTACTTGTCATAAAACAGGTATTTATATTTGCTATGAATGCTCTTACTCCCCATATAGAACTGTCATGCACATGTCCCACATGTATGTATGACTACATACCTCTTCTGGCTGGCAAAGACTTAGTAATGTGACAAAAAAAGGAGCTTTCTCATTCCTGAGTATCAGCTTTTTGATGCAAACACCTAGGCTTCACCTACAAAGGTAACTTAGTAGGAAAAAATACATAAAAAAAAAAAAAGCAGAAGTCTCCTCCCTTCCCTCTGCTTCCCTTAGACTCCTTTTCAGCAACACCCAGAAGAGGTTTAGCCTTTCACATCCCTCCAAGTTACTGTAAAAACATCCACTTCTACCAGAGTAGTTAATAACTGAAGTTATGCTCTTAGTATCTTCAGTTTTGATAATAATGCAGCTACTGGACTCAGATCTGCTGCTGGAAAACTACCCAAACTCTGGAGAAACTGCAGTAGATAGCAAAAAGTTCAGAGGATCCAAAAAAGTGCAACAAATAAAAGCACAGTGAAAACATGCTTGTAAATTTACTGAGAAAGTTCGAAGAAAAAAAAAAAGCTTCTGCTACACAAAAATCTCTTAAAAAAAAAAAAGGATGAGCCTTTCTAAAAGGAGTACTTATCTTCAGCCTTTATTAGACTGTTACTAAAGCCATTAGGCCAGTGCAAGCACAAAGAAACGCATAGTTTCCTGTGTCTCTCAAGAAATGAGGGAAAAAAAAAAAAACAAACTATCAATACTTAAAAGTTCTGTGGAGCTAAGTAACAAATTTGTCACTATATTAGTGTTTAGCAGAAAAGTAGAAATTACAAGATTAACTTTTTATGCCATACCTCAGTTTCTATCAGCCATACTTCTACACCAGGACATCTACTTTACCGTATGAAGATGTCCTGCTATACTGGATCACGGTCAGCTTTTATACAGCACACTAAAAGGTTCATATCACGTTATGCCACAGCTCCATAGGGGAACTATGGTAAGACAAGTATGAGACACCTTTAAAGATACATACTGTATGTTAAACAATATTCGGAAGAAAAATACAATTTTAAGTGTTCTTATTTTGAATTATACTGTCTTGCACACTTCCTGGTTTCAGTGTACGTTTTACTTCCATGCCTTGCTTTGTCTTGACCTCAAAAGTTTTCTTGACAGTATGAGCAAGAAGCTGTACTGAATATGGTCTTTTCCACCCCTATGCCCCATGGGCTTGTCCTGGTTGTATCATGCAAGCCCCTGCATATAAATATTTTAGTTTCAAATGCACACACAGACCTTAGATATTCCTGAAAATAGTATACACATGTATATGTAACCACTGCCACAAGCATTTGCATGCTACATAGGTGCGCACATAAAACTGCACGTTGGCTTATTTAATACCAATATCCTAACACACTTCTACCTGTAACAAGTTGATGCTTTGATATTTTTATCCTTATGACTGCCCTGACATTTTTAACAGCACCAGCAAGTGTCACTTGGCAGTCATATTCCCTCCATCTGCTCCACCTCACAACCTCATGCAACACTATAGACTTGGGACAAGTAGCTGGAAAGCTGCCTAGCAGGAAAGGGACTGAGGGTTCTGGTCAACAGCTGCCTGAATATGAGCCAGCAGTGCGCCCAGGAGAGCATCAGCATCCTGGTTTTTATCAGAAATAGCATAGCCAAGGGGAGTAGGGAAGTGACCATGCCACTGTATTCAGCACTGGTGTGGCTGCCCCTCAAATACTGCATTCAGTTTCAGACCCCTTGTTGCAACAAGGAGGTGCTGTAGCATGTCCAAAGAAGGGCAGCAAAGCTGGTAAAGGGCCTAGAACACAGGTTTTTCAAGTAGCAACTAAGGGAACCAATATCACACAGCCTGGAGAAAAGGAGGCTGAGGGAGACCTTATTGCTCTCTACAACCACCTGAAAGGAGGTTGTAGTGAGGTGGGCATCAGTTGGTTCTCCCATTCTTCTTGTCCTACCACTGGACAACCAAAACAGCTTCAGGCTTTACCGGGGAGGTTTACATTGGATATTAGACATTTTCTTCACCCAAGAGTTGTCAAGCACTGGAAGAGGCTGCTCATGGAAGTGGTGGAGTCACCATCCCTGCAGGTATCTTAAAAGATGTGTAGATGCGCTGCTTAGGGACATGGTTTAGTGGTGACCTAGCAGTGCTGGGTTAACAGCTGGATTTAGCGACCTTGAATGGCTCTTACAACCAGAGCAATTCTATGATATTATGATCACTACTTTAGTCCTCATACACTCAAATTAGAGTCAGAGTATAGAAATGTACATAGTTCACATTAATTTTCAGAGGCAGAATGAAGAAATCCAATGAAATCCAGACAAAAAGCCTAGGCTGATTTAATATCAGTTATTGCTCACTGCTAAAGCTAGACAGAGCCTGGCCTGTCTCAGGTCCCTTTAGCACCAACAGACTTTAGTGCAATTAAGTTAATTTAATTATTAAATCCCCTTGGGTTTACTGTTTTTAAGTCACCTGGTAAGCACTGATCCTTTCTGAGTATAGTTCCTATTCTTCTGCATCTCTGGGAAGCACACTGGGGTCATGTTTTCATTCAGCATCCAGCTGCCAATGCGGATTAACGTCTTACATATCTTTAACTTATCCCTGGCTGAAGCCCCAGCCTGAGCAACCAGATCTACTACAACTCCTGAAGTTAAAAATACAGTTTACTGACTTCCCCAAAAGGTTTTAATATGTCTGGGGCTGTTCCTTGTCTGAAAGGAGTGTTGCTAAGAGTGGGCCCTGATGACAAGGCTCTGGTCCTTCAGAGATACTGGTTGAGGCCCCATCCCTCGGGGTCTTTAAGGCCAGGCTGGATGAGGCTCTGGGCAGCCTGGTCTAGTGGGAGGTGTCCCTGCTCATGGCTGAGGGGTTGGAACTGGGGGATCCTTGTGGTCTCTTCCAGCCCTGACAGATTCTGATCTGTTTTAGCAGAGGACTTTAGAGCCCTAATGGCTCAATGGTTGGACTTGATGATCTTGGAGGTCCCTTCCAACCTAAAGGATTCTATGATTCTATAAGATATAGCCAGCAGGAGGGCAGCTGTGAAGGCTGGACCCTTTGAATGAGAAATCAAACTGTATCAGCAAACTAATGATCTTATGAAAGAGATCTGACAGGCCATTTAGGAATGTCAATAGAATGTCCAAGAAAACAAACATCATTTTTGTTGATTTCATTAATCTTGGCCTAAATTTTCATCCCAAGAGCCAGCACAATTCAGAATGGCAAGTACTTTATCCATATGACAGTGTAATAAGAAAATTGCCACTCAGGCTTAGAAAATGAGCCTTTTCCATTTTCTGACATTCATTTATCCAAAAGAAATCATGCAATATCTGAAATTACGTAGGCCTTATCTTGAAGAAAAACCTTATTGAATTATAGAAGCTGTCAATACAATTTTAACCTTTGAAAAAACACTTTCTTTTCAAAAGGAGTCACATTGCCTTTTGAAAGGCTAATTCTTGTAGTGACCTATAAAAATAATCCAAAGAGTTCTTTTTTATTACAGTATCTAATGTCCTCTAAAATGATCTCACTCCTTCCTGTAGTAACTCATTAGCTCAAAGAATAACATTTCACTTAAATTTTATGACAGCAAACAATTAATAAATTGTGCAATTTACTACCTCCTTTTCAGAAACCAAAACTTGGCAAACTATTCCTATATAAGATAATAACAGACAACTCCTCTGAACAGTTCTAGCATCTAGATACTTAGATTTACCTTCATGAAAGATATAACACGTCTAACTTTTAAGTTACCTAATGAAGAAACTAATGCCTAGACAAAAAAGGTAATTCAAAACCAAAAAATTCATGTTTAGACCAGCAATATATGCTTAAGATTGACCAAAATAAAGATGAGAATGACCTATCTTGCGTACTCTTATGCTAATAGAGTCTTGCTTCTTATTAGTTACTTTTCCAGTCTAGTGCAAACTGTATAAGCTACTTCTCTTGGACCTATCTGTAACTTTTAGAAATTACCATTGGGAATTATTTGTACATATTTGTCACTGAGCTTCTTTTGCTTATCTTTAATATAAAAAAAAATCCCTTCTACTTCTTCTACTCTTCTAAGCTAGTTTTGTAAAGTATGTGTAGAACTACAGTTGACAGTATTCTTCCACACAGATTTGAGCAGGCAAAAAGTGATTCAAACTAGTAAGAACTTCATACACACTACATCAATATGTTGTATCCCAATACTAGACTAAATTGACTTATCAATAAGATACTTGATGAAGAAAGCCCAGTTTTTGTTTACAAATCACTTGCAATTACTGTAGATGTATTGGTGAGCTGTTTGACAAAGTCAAATACAGATGTCAACCTAACAGTCGGAAAACAATACACTATTACCTATTTTTCATTTGAAGTTCTGCAATACAGGCCACCAATCACATTGTTTACCCACCAAGATAAACAACAACACAAGGAATGCCAGTCAACAGAAAACTTCCCTCAGGTACAAATTTGTAAACGAAATCCCCCTCAGGTGAAAACACATTAACTTCTCACAAGCAAACCACAGGTGACAAGCATCCAGAGCTAATAGGGACATGAAACCAGCAGGAGACTGTGCTTTGTCAGTCTATTGATTAAACATTCTGAAGACCTTCTTTTTACTAACTGTTGTGGTTTAGTCTCATCCAGGAGCTAAAGCCCAGCAGCTGCTGCCCACTGCTTACCCCACACCATCCTCTCACCCTGTGTCAGGGGAGAAGAATCAGGAGGAAGAGAACAAAAAGCTGGTGGGTTGAGATAAGGGCAATTTAATAAAGCAACATAGAGAAAGAGAAGAGAACAGTAATACCACTGAAATAACATATAAAACAAGTGAAGATAGACCTCAGAGACAGCAGCTGTCCCCACTCCAACCTGGAGATAACCCATGAAAACCAAGCACTGCTCCGCCCCTCCCCTTATATAGAGGACATGATGTCAGCAAGGCAGCAAGTCCCCATCGGCTGGTTCAGTTGTTTATCCCACCGGTGGCCCCACCCAGCTGCAGCCACTTGTGAAAATTAACCCTGTCCTGGCCAAACCCAGCTGTAGAATAGAAAGGACTCTTTAAATTTTTCACACTCTTTATCATAATGTAAAACAATACAAAGCTCTTCTTTATGACAGTGAGGAAAACAATGAAAAGGGCACATTTTAATACGTTAAAAGTATCAATATACTGTATAGAGTTTACAAGAAAAACATTGGAATCAAATGGTTGCAGTTCACTAAGCCACAAAAACCAACATTCTGAAATGAGGCTGTTAATTTGGAAGGACACTATCAATGCAAAAAGAATTATTTTGAAGAGCAATTACAAGACAGAAGTTGTCTTGATAAACTAGAGGGTTTAGCCTACGATCAGAGCTACAATTATACAGCACATATAATTCATGCTAGCTTTAAAAATCAAGCTATCACTGATACGCTAGTGAACTAACTGCTTGTGAGCTGTAGGCACAAGGAACTTGCTGCAGTTAATGAGGCAGCAAGTTTACGTCCCTCCTTCACTCTTCACACATGGGGATATCAGCTTGTGTGATCACTCTATTCCAACTGCAGCAGTCAATGCATCCACCTGCACTTTTATGGGTTTTATACTAGTGAAATCTCTTTCCTTCTATTTTTTTCTTATATGAAAAGTCAAAACAATGAGATGAAACCCTTACTCAGGAAATTGGTGATTAGACAAAGTTTAATGCAAAAGGAGAATGATTTCCACAGTCTCTGTTAATTTTAGTAGTCTAATAGCATTTTTTACAATGGTAAAATTTTAATTTTCCATGATGGCCTAGCAGGTTCTTATTCTACAGAGTTCTATAGGAAGATTCATCATCAACCAGAAGAAATGGTAAGAAGATATTAGGCAGCTATTCACTGTCATTACATCAGCTATTCGGAAAGCCTGTCCCTCTCCATCAACTACAGATCTTCCTGTGCAGATGTATTTACAAACCAACACCAAAAATATGTCAACTACATCTTAAGTGCTTGTAGGCGCTAGGTTAAACAGGAAGCACTCCTTCATAGTTATGAATTGAGTTTTCGATATGAGAAACAGAATGAATATTACAGTCTAATTATCCTTTATGACACCTGTATGTATTAAATACTGCTGTTATTACCTACTTTGCCAATTGAAAAGATGTGTATGACGAAGCAATTTGCTGGTTTTGAGCACTATAAGTTGCCATTTCTGCAAAATGAATAACAGTGCAAGACAAAATTCTCAGAGACAGTTTATATAAAGTCAGCTACTCATTTGATTCACTCACATCTACAAGATGGGCAATTATTGGCAAGCCCCACCATACAAGTAACATCGTGACATTAAAGACTGTATTCACAAAAGCTGGAACTTGGGGCTTCTTGAGTAATAGACAAAATACAGTACAATTGCTCTTGAACTCATCTCAGGAACAGTCAGTCTTAAATTTAGACCTTGAACAACTGATTGTTAGTGAATAAGCATCAGCTACAAGTTATTAAGAAATTAATTAGGACCAAACTGACTGCTTTAAAGATTTTAAAAGTATATCTGAACAGAAGCATAGGTCATGTTTCATCTCCTTACCTTACACAAACATGTTCAAAATGCTCAGTCAGCAAGTCCTAGGAAATCACACAGTGTTTGAGTGAACAAATGATTCACTGGAAGTTAATGGCTTACCATGGATGTGCCTGATGCTCTGCCTGTCTGTCCTCTTGCCTTCCTGTGCTGTTTTACTTAGAACCTCAGAACTGAGAGAATAAGCAGTCCTTTCTCCCTTTCAGGAGTTCTCAACCTTTCCTTCACCACAGACCCCCTTTAAATACCTTTTGTGGCCACAGACTACCAAGACTTAATTAAAAATTTAAAGCACTAGACTGTATCAAATGTTTATTTCTATTTTCTCATGAAGGGTCTTCAAACTTGGAGGGAAGGGGAACTACAGTTTCAGAGCACCATCTGTGGATATTTCTATGCGCTTGTCTTCCTCTGCAGACCAAATGTTTCTGAGCTGGATGTTCCCCACCTCTGCTTTAAGCCTTCACGGACCCCCTGTGATGACACCACAGCCCCCCAGGGGTCCACAGACCACAGGCTGAGGGCCACTGCATCTAAAAACTTATCCCCCCGGCTTTTACTCTACACTCCTTTTTCTCTTTCCTTCCCTCCTCACCACAAATCCTCTTGTTCAGTTTCCTACCCAACTCGACATATTTTGATGCTTCTGTAAAACTAAGTCAGCCCTTCTGTCCACATTCACTAGTGCTCAGCACACATTTTCAAATTGCTGGATACTATGCACTCATGCAGCTAGTCGCTACAGTTGGTTCCATATCCTGAAGGAGCTGAGATACTGCTAAGCCAAGAACAACTGTCTTCTTGATGACTATTGACTCCAAGTACCACAAGCTCCCTAATCCACTACCCCTTTGAGCTCAAAAAAACATCACAGCTGAGTCTGAGAAACATTCATCTCACCTCCAGCTGTGGACGACACAAAATGCTTCAGAGAAACAAAGTATCCTGCATGGGCAAATATACCAGAATTTGCTGTGATCAGATAGACAAAACCTCCAGCTAAAATCAGATTAAGTGACTCTTCTGAAAACAAGGTCCAAAAGTTTACCCTGTGCCAAAATATAGTTCAGCAATAACAGATTTTGAAAGAGCTCCCACCTTTTGGAGGAAATAAAGTTTTACAATGCTACTAATCACACACATATCTGGGAAGGCACGGATTTTGTTAATTTTGTTCAGTGATGACTTACAGCAGTGAAATGCACTGGGATTTTAACTTCTGAGCTACATATTTATCTTCCCTATAGCATCAGTTACTGGTTGTGCTTTTACTCTGCTATTTCTACCACATTGTTTGTTTCCTTTCTAAACTAAAAGAGAACATTTCTTAGTCGTTTTAGATCTTTAAATCACAAGAATAAAACACAGTCTTCTCTCATAAAGATTGTCACCCACCTCTTATCACCTTCTTTCTTACATTCCTGTTTCTTTATAAAAATGAAACTACCATGGCCAAACGCATCATGACCAGCAATGAAAGATAATGTGGTACTATCACTTGCACTCTCTGTATTACTCTTTTCAAAAACACATGTTTTATATTTTATTTTTGGCCACTTCTAATTTGCCCTCAGAGACACCCAGGACAAACAATTGATAATATTTTGTCATTTTGAAAATCAATCTTTTAATCTTCATCTGTCTTTAACTTGCAATCCATGACTGCACTTCAGGTGAGTAGCTTTTTAACAACTTTGTGAGACACTAGACTTTCAAAGGCTTTTGACATAAATAAATCTCTTATATTAACCTCCAAGGCTCAAGGGAAGTTAAATCTCTTCGGCATTCTAAAAAATGAAGACACTTCTTTGTGAATTTAATTTTCCTAAGAAAACTTCATATAACACTTCAAATAATATTTTTTAAATAATAAAAAAAATAAATTGTTGTCTTTTCAAGTCCATTCCCATATATTAAACTCCTAAAGATATCTGTGTGATATCAGTATGAACTGATACGGATTGAGTACTACCTTTGTACATTCTTCATTGTTAATATTTCTAACATACTGTTGACTACTCAAGCTCCAGCACTGTCAGAAAAAGTTTGTTTCCTCATCTAAAATAACAGAAGACAACATTCCTAGTATTTTCCAGAAACAGTTATCATTTCTGTATAAAACATCAATTATCAAATCTGACAGGTGCCACAGATCAGGTAAAGGAAGAATTAATAGTTTAGTCACAGCAGAACTTTTGTGTCAACCAGTGGCTCTCTGGATTGCTACTTCCAGTCTCAGTTTTCAGCAATATTGTAGATTTTATACAGCAAAATTCTTTTTCCTGTCGTGGACTGACACACCCTCATTAAATGTTAAAATAAACAGAAGAGTCTTCTGTTAAAAGTTCTGTCTGGCAACCTTATTTCTTTAGTTGGACCAGATGATCCTTGAGGTCCCTTCTAACCTGGTATTATATGATTCTATGAGATTTAGTGTCCTTATATTTCAGCCTCTCTCCCACATTTCCAGAAAGACATTCTACAGATTTCTGTGTCAAAGAGCAGAGTTCTGTTTTTTGCCTTTATTCATGTTTCTGTCCCTGAGATAAATGAACAAATGAACCAGAAAACCAAATTTGTTAAATAAAATTAATAGATAAATAGAAAAGAAAAACCATCTATAAATCAAAATAATCACTGCACTGGTCAACACCATGATCATTTAAACTTTGGCAGCCCCTCTGAGATATATTTGTAGCCAGAAGAAAAGATGAAACAATATAAAAAATTAACTAGTCTGTGTTGCTGGCAAAAAACATGGAAAGTAAATTGCAGGGTCTGTTAGCATTGAAAATCAAGTCACATTGATAAAATAACCACCATCTTTTTGTGATAATACAGTTATTGTAATGACAAGCATTCATGCAAAAACTTTCCAAATTCTACTCTCAAGATTTTGGTCCCTGCTTTTGGCCAATATGGGTCCACAATATCCATCCCTCATAGCCAGAACCTAACCAAATAAAGAATTTAAAAGTTTTTAAATCAGGTAACAAAATGACCTCCCACATTTAATTAGCTGCTTGCACCTGGAGTACTAGAAGGGGAAAAAAAAACTCAAACAGTATCAATGATCTGGTGTTTTTGTCTGCAATTGAGCTGTAATTTTAGTTTTTGCTTTCAATACAATGTCAGCTCCCAGGTATTGCCATGGTTGTGTTTCTGACCATCACCATTCCTTGAAGTTTTTTTTATTTACTTGCCTGCTGCACACCTTCCCTTGGATGACTCAGCAGCAGCTAGGAGAAGTCAAAGTAGAAACCTCAGTGCTCCCCACAATATCTGTCTGCTAAAAATTCAGCACAATGCTCCCTGTCACTCTTACTACTGCTGCAGGCTGCATCACTGGGTCTTCACTCCTGCCAGACATGCTCTAAGTAACACAAAGATAGGAGACATGTGAGCCTTGCTTTCTCATCCACTCCTCTGGGAGAGATCTGTGTGTATTGTGCAATATCTCTCCAACCAAGGGAAAACAGCATCTTTCAAAATAATTTTTCTAACTCATCTTCTCCATTGAGATTGCAGATGCCCCACCCCTGAAAACATTCAAGGTCAGGTTGGATAGGGCTCTGAGCAACCTGATCTAGTTGAAGGTGCCCCTTCTCATTCCAGGAGGGTTGGAATAGATGACCTCTAAAGGTCCTTTTCAACCCAAACCATTCTAGGATTCTAATTACTATACATTGCAATTTATGCTTTAGATCTTCCATTGAGTTCCAGCATTTCAGTAAATCAAATCAGTATTTCCACTGAATGCCTGACTCTTGTGTCTTGCCATGCTTCTCCTTCGCTTTCATGTTCTACCAGCAGATCTTGTTCCCAGAAGCAAGCCCAGAAGCTACTTCAACACTGAATTCTTTAATCAAGATAAACACATATACCCTTTTTAAATCCAAATCACTGCTCAAAACCCACCTTTGCTATTTTGCCTGTAAAAAGAAGAGTCAGATAACTAATGATGGCTTGAGGCACAAAAGAGGCTGTCCACCAACTTGTGACAATAGTTAAACAGTGCAAATGTGTATCATCTCAAAATCATTTTATTTTATTGCCTACTTTGTCTCTCTTTTGAGGTCACATCTTCCCTTAAATTATTATACAGCACTTAGCACAACAGGGGGCCTAATCTTGACTGAGGCCAAATCTTGACTGAGGCCCCTGGGCCACAAACATTACAAGCATTGAGTAATAATGCTACACATACTTAATGCTGATGCAAATAATAAGGTCTTTAGAATAGGAAATTTCATTACATAACATGACAAATGCTATCACCCAAAATTGTGCTCCCATTGCTTGAATACACTGTAGTATGGTGTTCTTAAAAGCTATATTCATTAAATCAAAGGACTAAAATCCTAAATGCTGGATCTTAACTGTAGGCACACAAATATGAGCATGGACCACTCATATTATCAATCTTGTCTTCATAATATTTCTTTTTCTCATAAGCCACTGTTATAATTATCACAAAAAAAATACACAAACCAAGAAGCTATGTTAATCCAAAGAGAAAGGAATGAGCTACATGACTGGGAAGAGGACACATAGTCCAAAAGACATTTTCTTTATTAATATATAATTGCTGCTATGAAGATTTTCAAAAGCTCTTGCAGTACAAAAAATGTTTTGGCAGACTGAGACTTAATATGAGTCTCATCACTCCATTGGCCACTTGACATTTCAATATCTCCACCAAGCTGATCATGCACTGGTACTGGAGGGGCATGACCCAGGGGCTCAGGCACTCCTGCCTAGTACCAGCATCCTGCTCTGACCCATTCCTGTCTCACATGGCCATTGCCTCACTCTGCATTTTCTTAGAAGGAGAAAAAGGAGTAACAGCAGTAAGGAGGCAGTTGTTCTGCCAATGACTAGGCTCAACAAAATTGATACAGCCAGCATGGAGAGAAACCAATACACAGACTGTATTGTAAACAAAAAGGACATTCCACGAATGATCGCTGGGGGTACAAACAGATTAATCAGCTGGTACATAATTGATACCACCCCCAACGAACCCACAAAAGATGTGACTCTGCCCACAACAGGTGGTATAAACAGAGACCCAAGGTTGCCCACAGTTGGCATGGGAAACAGACAGACCAGCAAGTTAAAGACATAAGAGAAAGGTGCCCACATGGCAACTCTCACCCAACCAGCCCACATTCACAAAGGTCTAAACAGACCGGGGTACAGCTCCAGGGAGAGTCAGGAGGTCTGCCCCGAACCAGGAAGCTCTGTGGAGTGCACTCCACAGACAGACACTCCTGACTCCCTGCCAGTGGTCCCAGCTTTTATCCCCAAGCAGGGACACCTGACCTTTGTCAACTCAATGCGGGACCCCTGGGGCTCATTTCCCTTATGGCTCTCCCTGCAGGGCCGGCCGCACCCTGAGGGGAAGCTATATGGCAAACTCACCACCTCTTTATGAAGGGCTGTGGGAATCACTCATATGTCAACCTTAATTTGGGGGGTCAGGGTTCAAACCCCAGCATTTCAGCAGTGCTGTGCACCTGCAGGTCATTTCCCAGGTCAGCCCATGAACTAATGACTGGTGAAGTGTGAAACAACAGTGGGAGCAAGATCTGCACTTAATCCACTTGCCTCCCTCTGCAACCTTGGCATGGAGCTGAGACATGTTCCCTGTGCTTGCTCTCTCTTGCATCATGGATCTTTCAAACATGGCTGCACAAATGCCAACCATATTAGGCCTCGTTTCACACTCATATAGAAAAGATAAAAACCTCTAAGAGCAACTCAACTTTTAGGGAACTCTTCCATGACCATCCCATCCCCACTACCCATGGCATGCTCCTGGGAGATGTCTTTGAATATGGCCAGGCTGAGGAAGGAATTGACCCACATCTCCCACTTCCAGAGATACAAAGGTTACATGTAGAAGAGCACTACTACTTTTTCCTCTAAGCTGATATGTTTTGTAATTAAATGCTTATAGCTCCTGCACTTCATCCTGGTTTCGTTCTTGTCAGTGACTAGTTCATGGACTAAGAACAATTCTCAGGCAACACTGCCAAGGCCATCTGAACAGTAGAGACCACACATTCACTGCGGTCATGAATCCTGAAATGCTTACATGTGATATTGTTAGAGCAGAAGTAGTTTTAATCATGTGCATGTCTTTCACCACTCTCCAGTTTCTAGCTGACACTCTCCTACCATTGATCAGCGTATCTGTATGGAGGGTAAGTAACGCAAAACAAAATAATGAGAAAACATGAGTTACTACATAAAAGCTGATTGAATATTTGAGATTTTCTATTGTTTTAAATAACTGCTTAGTTGTTTAAAGTGCATAGCCATGGGTTTTGTCTTCAGCATTAGCTAGTGACATTAACATTGCTGTTGTTATTATGATGTCTTCTAAGACTACAATTATGAAGCTTAATCAGGGACATTACAATCATCCACTACCACTGAGGCTACACCTGACTTAAGCTTTGTTTTGCACAGCTAGGTTCTAAACAAAACCAGAACCACTGACACAACTCTGATCACCTTCCTCAAACAATGAAAAGACTTTTCAGAGGAGATCTGAGACACTCCCTTTTTGAAAGCTGACACCGGTATTTTGTAACATAGCCCAGATACAGCTAAGCAAGTTTACTGAGGTGTTGTAGTCAGAGGGGCATTTTCCTGCTGCATTTGTTACAGTTAGCAGCTATTATCAGTACAGACAGGAATGTTTTAGCTGCTTATAAACATCAGCCAACCCCCTCCCCAAAATTACAGCTCGCAAAAGCAACCATAATTACCAGTAAAGTTTTTTTTTTTGCCTGCTTCCTGTCCAGTTACTTAACTTTTATTATGGCATAAAAGAGAAATCACTTTATTCCACAATTGCATTATACATGCTTTACTAGAGCTCCTTTCTGCTTCAGGCATGACACAGATTTAGCTGAATTATTCTCAGGAAAGCTGTGGAAAAGATTACCCATATGATGAAACAGGAAAAAAAAGGCAGGTGGAGAAGCACGGAACAAGTGTGCCTAACCTTGCATTATCCATCTGCAGAGTCACTCACCTGCCTGACACGAACTGTGTCCTTAGATCAAATCTTCAGTGCTGCCATTAGTAATGCCCCTCTCATTCACTCAGCACTGATGGGCACTGCAATCTTTACAAAAAGATTGTTCTATCTTCTTCAGTTTAAGCATCAGCCTTCCAGCCTTTTCACATTTCCATGGAGAAACCTTTCCAACCTGAGGTGAGATGAAATGGTGCTGCTAAGACAATCTGACAAAAACACTCAAAGGATACCAAATATCTGAGTTACACCTGGAGGAGATACTAAAATTTGCCAATTACAGGAATGTACTATACTTGCTGACACGCTGCACTTCAGAAAAAAAAATGAATTATCACATTCATTGTGTTTTTTGATAGTAACTTGTTAGCTTAGAATGTGTAAAGACAACAAAGACCAAAATCTTTAAAAATTTGTATTACGGATGCTTATTTTCAGTTCTCTTACACACGACCATTCAGTGAGATGCATCATAACCTTGCCAGGAGAGGAAGAGGTTAATTTATCAGTGAAATGACAGAAACTAAGCATAAAAGATAAAGACTCACAATGCATATAAAAGAGTTGAGAGGCTTGGTTTCAAAATGGCTTACATTACTCATCAGTGACAAAACTTAAAGAGAATTTTACAGCCTAACCTAGGTGTCAATCGGACTGTCATGCCCCAGGACACAAATACCTTTTGCATCTCTCCATCTGTATTGCTACATTTCCTTTGTGCCACAGGTCTAACAAAGACTCAGAAGAAAATGAAATTGTAACTCCTTAAATAGAAACTAAATCAAGACAAGCACCATCTGGTTCTGGAAGTAACTTCTTTTGGGAATCTCACCTACCTAAGGGTCTTCTGACAGATAAATTTGGAGTACTAGGCAAAAAGTGGGTTTATACCACTCTTAAAATTGCCCCTTCTTGTGACGAATGTTGCTGTCTATTTTAAGCCATTTTCTTGCAGCTCAGTTCATTTTTGAGGTTCAGGATTGCCAGCTCACAGCCAAGCATCCCAACCACAGCATTGTTAATGGTCTTGTCTTACCACAGATGCTGGAACCTGCTCAGGGAATGTGCCAATAAATCTGGTAGTGAAGCATTTGTGGGCAGAGATGCAAAAGTCAAATGCAGAATGAGAATTAAGGTTAAGCACATAAATATCTCTATCCCATTCATATACCGTACATACAACTAGATGTCATTGAGACAGTAAGATTATCTCCTCCTATCATTCACTGTCTACAACTCAGGTACTCCAAGGAGGAGGTATTAACAAACAATGAATGCAAGAACATTAATCAGGAAACTCCAGACAGAAAAAGAACATCCTGTGCCCATGCCTAGAACATATTTACGCAGAGAAGGCAGAGAAAGCTAGAAACCTTTTCTGAGGTATAAGCTTCTTTCTCTGACAGACAGCTAGGGATTACCAAGTGCCTCCCCAGAAGAAAAGCATAGACGTTCCTCCATCAGGAAGCAATCCTGACCTGCACAGTGGCCAAAGATGAGAAAAAATCAGACTCTACTGACTCTAATACAAACTTTACATGGGGTGATGTTTCATCACTTGGTCTCATTGCTGCAAACTTTGCAAATATACAGCCTATGTGCCTTACATATGTGTTTATGTTAAAAAAAAAATAAATCCTATCTGTCATAATTCTTATGTGTCTCATCAGAGTAGTCAGGCTATAAGCTATCGATAACTTTTTTACAGAAAATATCTATTACCAAATTCAAAGACTTTGTTTCTGAAAAGAAATAACTTGGACAAATGAAGAACTGTATTATAAATACAACATTTTAGTGTGGATAAAATACTTATTAAATTATCATCATATCAAAAGGGTTATATTTTATAATACAGAACATTCAAAGGCCATCACTGATGTTATTTTTTACTCATGCAATGGAAATAATGTTAAAGTACTGTTGTTGACCTGAAGTTTGATCATTCCTACACATAAAAGCAGAAACTTAAACAAATTTAATGTACTGATGAAACGCTGGGGTTTAAACCCCCAGCCCTGAATGAGGGCTGGCATATGGATGATGTCCACAACCAGGCAAGAAAGACCCTCCTGATTGGTTTTCACCCAGGGTCTGGCCAGCCTTGGGTAGGAACTGATGAGAAGATCACTACCAGGTGCCCCCACCTTCCACATTAACTTGGAGGCAGGGCAAGGAGCCACCTGTATAAGAGCTGATTCTGATTACAGTGCAGTTGTGAGGTTTCCTTGTATAGTGTATGTGCTGTGTGGAGATTCTGCCTACTAGAAGGGCTCCCTGACTCTCTATAGCAAGTGAAGTTCCCAGGATGACAGGGCCAGAATATGAAGCTGTCTCTGAGTCCCTGCTATATAACTGGGTTCATGGCCTGGCTGCTACTGTTGCCCATGTCTTAGCTCTTCAGCTGCCTCTCTCTTCTTCATGCCTGCTGCGGTGGGTGAGTGCATTGACTTGTTCCTCCTTCTGGTTGTCTGTCACTTTGGATCTCTGGCATGTGATGTGAGAGTGGAGGGAGGAGTTTGGCTGCTGGTCTGCCTGTTAATATCATTCTGTGTTCTGCAAGTAGTCATTGGAAGAGCTGCTCATAGTCTATATTTCTTCTTGCCACTTTCTGTGAGTTTTATGACTGCATTTTTCAATTAATTTTTTCCTCTTTCACTGATCACTGTGGAAATAGACAAGAGAGGGAACTGATTAAGGCTCTGTCAGGCCCTGTCGCATTTAATAATAGTGGGTTCAGACATTGCCTTCTAAATTAAACAGAACCTAGCAGTTTGAGCCCTAGGCTTCCAATCATGCAAATAGACCTTTACACAAAGAAACCCTGAGGACTTCAGGGAGGCCAGTAGACATTTAGGGTGTAACTGACTATGATAACAGGTGTGGTACAGACGACGGAAACATGAACTTAAGACATAACAAAAGGAGGAGGTGCTGGAAGGTGGGAGAAAATCCCTCATGTATCTTGTTCTTGCTTGTTCTTACTTGTTTGTATCATTCTTAAATATCATAGGTAACAATATGAAGCATGGCATAATGCGGACAGAAGAAAGATCTTTAACCTGGTGGTGACTCTCAAAAGATATGGTCACTTTTTTGGTGACAGTTTTGGTCACTTTCAAAAGAAGTACTTGCACATAATAGAAAGTAATTTTTCAAAAGATGTTACTATACAAGGGTAAAAGCAAGGTGTCCAAGATAGCTTTTTGAGATTAAATACTACTATCTGTATGAGTATTATGTATATATTAATACATTAGTATTATTACCAATACATTAGTATATTGCCTGTGGTTCCCATACATTTCCACTGAAGTCAGGTTATACCTTAAGAGAACAATTTTAACTGCATTGACTTTGCATGTAGGCAATCCAAAACCCTGTTTTAAAACTACAGTTCTGAAGCAGTGTTAACCCTAAGGTTAATAAGATCTAGTCAGTATGCCTACTGAGTGCCTTAGGAAGTATCCAAACTGTGAGATTTGCCCATCTCACTTTTGTAATCTAGAACGTAGGCATATGGTTGACACAAACAGTCCCTTCATAATTCAGAAAGGGGAGAGTAGGTCCATTCCCAAGGATGATTCATTTAATCAGAAAATAAGTGGGATAAACACCCCTCTGGAAGTGCCCAGTCTGTCTCTACTGCCCACAAAAAAATGCTCAAAACTCTGTACAATTAATGTTAAAAAAGAAACATTTGTCTCCAAACCTTTCAGTGGCTAATGGCAGATGAGAAAAAACTTGCCCTCATTGTCTGTGAGGTCCACAGAGTTACAGATATGATTACACAGATATAATTGTGAAATATGGTTTGTGATTAAAAGATTGCCCAGCAGCTGATGTTTCCAGAATTTTCAATATTTTGGCAATTTTGTTCATAAACCAGAACTAAAAGGATAATGTAGGCTGGTTATAAAAGTATGTAACTTTCTAGGCTGTTTTTCAAATGCAAAACTGGTTTTATTCCCAACTTATGCAACTTGGAAGAAGGTTTAAATGAAACCAAAAAAAAGAGGGCACTCTCATTGAAGAGCATGGGCATCCACACAAGGAATCAAAAGATACTGGCATATCTTTAGAAAAAAAAGTCTGAAGAAAAGATGGGAGGAATTATAGAGCAGCTCAAAGGAGATGAATGACAACTTATCAGATTTGCACTCATTTTCTAAGAGAACTTTAAGCTCAAAAAGGCTAAAACACCTAGCAGATGCCTCAAAAAGCTTCCTCATTATAGGTAATCTGTATCCTCAAGGGATGTAGTTTTATGCACAGTCTTATGCAGTACTTTGACTAAAGCATATAGATGATGCCCCCAAAATTGTATTGCTGAGTGACAAAACAAACCTGCATATCTTTGTTTTCCCACTTTTGAGTGGAATGTGAATTAATTTTTCACACTTTCATAGTTTAAAAATGCAAAAGGAGCCTGGTGTCCCATTTAATATAAGCTGTTGTACTTCACTCAGAAATATCTGTAGTACCTGCTTATTCTTTCTTTGCCATAGAAAGCACCAGTGATGAGGAGACAGTGAAAAACTTATACTTGTTACAATTAAAGCTGAATTAGACGATGATCCAGTGTTATACATTTCACTTACTCTACAGTCTTTGGATTTTGGTAGAGCATGCCTGCATTTTTCTCTTCATAAATCCATAGAACAATTTATTAGAAAAGCTATTTCAAAGGTAATATTTGTAAATCCATAGCTTTCAGATACACATGCTGTGAAGAATATGCATTCCTTGAACAAAAAGGCACAAAAACAGTCTTTGTGCAACTTCATGATGAAAAGTTGTCCCCTTAAATAGATCTCATGTAAAAAAAATGCAAACGCATGAGAATGAATCAGTAGTTTAAATAGACTGTTGGTTCCAGTATTGACCACTACTGAGTGTTTCCAGGGAAGAAAATAAGCTAGCAAAGGTGGGACCCATTATAAATCAATATGTCACTGAATTATTTTTTCCCCAAACTGATTAGTCTATGCCCTGAAGCACAAAGAAGAAAATCCCCATTATTTTTTCCTAATAGAAGATTAATTATTTTAGTTGTTTACTCACAGAAGCAATTAATTTTCTTGAATTATAATAACTGTTTCAATATCCAATAATCAGTGACAATTAAATGCTCAGGTTGGGCTACATCTAGATCGTAAATTTTATTTCCTTTCTGAAAGGCTCTCAAGGAAGTGGACTTTCACTCGGCATATTAGAATTCATAATTTTGGTCGTAAAGCATCCCTTAAGAACAAAAGCAAGAACAGAAACACTCTGCAGAACAATCTCTTAAAAAAATACTTTGTTGAATAAGAGCTCTCTTATTTGGTCCAGGACTATAGGCAAGCATGAGACTAAAACGTCTTGAAATGTAAGTGACGGTATAAAATAATTCTCACATACTTAACGTGTATACAGTAATTTTATTTATAGGCTAGAGGTGAAAAAGGCACAGGGAAGAAATAGTATGTTACAGAGCAACAAAGTACATTTGTACCTATGGAAGCAGCACCAAGACCACCAGCACTGTAGGTAAATGACACTACAGGAGAACAGGATTTCCTTTCCCCAGTGTGCCTCCGAGAAGTGTCACTTTCACATATTTCATTAGATAAATTGCCTGCAATTGGACTCTTTTGGATGATCTTTTATATCTAATTGTAATCCTAACAGGCCTATGTCACCATAGCCTTTACTGCTATAAATCTTATTGATGACAACATCTATACAGCTTTTTTGTTTCATACCCCAAGCACAGCAAAACTGTCAGATCAGTTCATGAAGAAGTGACAGGCTATGGTTCTTCCTTGAGTTCTTGAACACCTCATTAACACAAATTTAATGCCCATAAGATTTTAGTAGCTTTGATTAGGTACAGAAATCTCACTACACTGCGTAGGGGACAGGAATGTACCATCCCTTCACAGGACATAAGTGAATGTTCACAAAAATTCAATCACTTTTTAAAATGGAAATTAGAGGAAAAAAAAAAAAAAAAGCTAGCAGCTTCATTAAAAGTAATCCTTTCCAGTCTGTATTTAAGAACAAATATTTTTGTTTTGAAGCAGATCAAGTAATTTATTTGTGTCAGTCAAAATAGAGTGGTACATTAATCCAGGTTCTGTAGCTTCTGCCGAGATTCAAATGACTGTAGGCTATAAAAATACTCAAGGGAAGTTAGTTTCATTTGGATTAGCACACACATTTAGTGCATAATAACTCACAATATGGAAGGATCTCACACTGGGACTGAAAGAATGCCTTTTAATAAAAGAGATATGCATTGCAACGAAGCCATGAGAATTTCTAGTCAATGGTGTATGAAATACAATTTAAAAGTTGGTTATTCCATAACCTATGTTTCAATATCAGTTTAGGATAAAAATAGACTTCCCTTTCTCAGTGTATGTCAGCTGTGAGAAGGGAGAAAAGGGCTAGTGGAGCAACAGGCTGTTCCATAGGACCAGAAGCAGGGAAACACTCAGTGTGCTCCTATTTTAAAGCATGTTGTTCTGGGTTTTAAGCAGAAATTTACAGTTAAGTTTTTGGTAAAATGGTTCCTCAGGTCCCTGATCAGTCAGTAGCACTAGAATTTTTTTAGTAATCACTTCAGTTTTAAGGCCCACTGCTTTATTTCATTCAGAAAAATACTGAGGGGAGGTACCACAACCACAGTTCTTGGTATGAAGATGTTTCGAGGACTATAGGGCTGCTAAAATCTATAGCAAGTGACAAGATTGTAGTGTTTCTATTGGCACAAAAAAATAGTGAGAGGAAAGAAAGATTTTCCTGATAAAAGACTTGGCTTGAGATTTGGTATTGAAATTTATTCCTGCCTTCTAATTTAAACATCCTTAACCTTTGCCTGTTTATTCCATCTCCCTCCCCACCTGCCCTCCCACCACACACAATCAATTTGGAAAGTGCAGTTTTCAGAATACTAATGTCACTTCAGTGCTCTAGGTGAAAAACAGATTAATAATTTCTTAGGAATTTGGTATGGGCAGCTTGTAGCACACCAATTGCATATGCCTTCAACATGCTGCACTTAGGTATTTCGGTTTATACAACATGTGAGTTTTTCTCATAAGCCTCTCAAGCTGAGCAGGCATTCATCACTGTTCCACAGACAGCTTCTGGGGCTGTAAGGCTGAACTTATTTTTAGGTCCTGAAATGTTACTCCAATACATGTAGGTAGTACTCTGTGCCCACACAGATTTCCTGTGCCTTCCACACAGCTCCTATAGGTGGCTGAAAGAATACATCTTCACTCAGCAAAACAGAGGCATCCTCTTAGAATTTCCTCACAAATGAGATCCAGGAGGAGAGCCTGAAGGGTTTCCAAGGCATAACTGAGGCCTCATCTCTAAGAGGCTCTGGAGACAGCATTTACAGCATCTTGTTTGCATGAATAATGTAAACTATGAGGGTGATGTTTGTGCACAGTGAAAAGTAACTGCATCATGCTACCATGTATTTGAGGAGTCCAGGGGGCAGTCACAGGGGGTTTTTTTTACAGTTTAAAAGTACCTTTTTTTTTTTTTTTTTTTTTTCCCTAGCTGCTGGCTCTGAAAACTTCAACTGAAAGTTGATCTGGAAGTCATACAAAGCTACCATTTATTACACATTGCAAAGGTTTTGTGAGCCATACTGCACTCTAAATTACAGGTATGAAACTGCATTTGTCCTCAAGGTCTTCATTTCTGCCTTGGCAATTTGTCCTTGTAACTGAAGCTCCGTTAACAATTGTTGATAATGTATGAGCCAAATGGAATCCATTTTGCCTTCCTGTAACTACAGGTTCTGTGATTTGAGCAGAAGTAAAGCTGTAATAAAAGCCTTTTATCCACTAGAGTGATAACCATCAATGCTGAGTCAGAAAATATAATTTCTCTTCTCATTTCTCAGATACAGCTGCAAGTCCAGGAACTACCATGATTAACTGCATAATGAAGGTGGTCTTACCAAATGATTTCAAAGAAACTTTGGGGAATACAGTGAAATGGTCATGTTAGGAAAATACTGCCTTTCACATGTTGCTTTTGGTACTAATTTCACACTAAAAATAAGCAGAAAAATCCTGGTGTTAACTTCAGCACCATCATTTGATGGGGACACCTTACACCTGGCAGCTGTGGGATAAACATTTTGGGTAGAAGGAGAAGCGTGGGGGAGCTACCATGGGTTCATGACAACCACAGCTGTACTAGCCCATTTAAAGTCACTGCTGAGGGGATTGAAGTGCTTCTTATAGCACATTCCTGGAGTTTGCTGTAAATCTATATGCTTCATGGAAAACTGTTGTTACTTGGGGTTAATCCCTAGCACTCTTTAGCCTACGTGACCCTTTTAATAGAGACATGTAAAGTGAGAGCCAGATTATTTCGATTTCTCCTCCATCAGTGACTACAATATTCCTTTGGAGTTATGCTCTATTAGGCAACACAAGCAGAGATCAATACTCAGATCTTTATCTGTTTCAACTTTATTTGCTTATTCCCCACTGTGCTTTCTGTGGGGGAATGATATCTAGTACTTTCTGGTTTATGGGATTTTGAACAGCACCAAGATAATATACTTCAGGAGAACAGTTTGCCTGAATACTAAACTCATGTGTGTAGGGCTGAAATTAAGATAAAACTTTGCTTTATTGGTAGAGAAAGGAAGGAAATTCTGAGTGTTGTGATAAGATTAAAGCTGAGGATGCTGTTTTCTGCTTAGTTTATATGAGGTAAGCTATCTCACACCTTGCTGTAGAGCCTCTTTGGTAGCACTTCACAGGAGCTTTTGAGGTTGCAGCAATGGAAGAGGAGAACAGGAAGCAGGCTGCAGTCCACTCAAGACAGTCTCTTCCCAGATTGCTGTGCCAACCGTGGGCACAGCCCCTCACTCTGTCCTTGCCTCCTCCCTGGGCTAATGTCCCTCCACTGGAGGTTCTTGTCCCTAATGTTTTCCAGCAGAAGGGATGGGATGGTAGCTTCAGCCAAAGTCAGTAAGTTATCTTAAACAGCTGTATATAGTGTCTTCCTCCATTGTAGTATTATTATGAAAGCAGGACCTGTCCTTGATTGGATGATGAGAGAAAAGGGGCAGTAGCATCTCCCATCAGTTCCATTCCTTACCAACTGAGCAGAGATGGGAGAGTATTAACTGTAGGCATTTAGGTATTTCTTTAGATTTCCAGGCCTCCACAGACAGGTGAGGATAGCCCTGAGCTCTACTACCCATGACCAAAATCAGGAGTCCCTGCTACTAATGTCATAGAATTATAGAAATGTTTAGGTTGGAAAAGACTAAGATCATCAGATCCAACCATTAACCTGATTCTACCAAGTCTGTCACTAAACCACGTCACTAAATGCCACATTTACATGTCTTTTAAATACCTCCAGGGATGGTGACTCCACCACTTCCCTGGGCAGCCTGTTCCAGTGCTTAACAACACTTTGAATATTTTTTTTTCCTAACATCCAATCTAATCCTCCCCTGGTGCAACCTGAAGCCATTACGTCTTGTCCTATCACCTGTCACTTGTGAGAAGAGACTGATCCTCACCTCACTACAACCTCCTTTCAGGTAGCTGCAGAGAGCAACAAAGTCTCCCCTCAGCCTCTCTTTCTCCAGGTTACATGACCCTAGTTCCCTCAGCCACTACTCAGAAGACATGTTCTCTAGATCCTTTACCAGCTTTGTTGTCCTTCTTTGGCCACACTCCAGAACCTCAGTGTCTTTCTTGTAGTGGGGTGCCCAAAACTGGACACAATATTCAAAGTCCAGCCTTACCAGTGCTGAGTACAGGGACACGATCGTTTCCCTATTCCTGCTGGCTACACTGTTTCTGATACAAGCCAGGGTGCCGTTGGCCTTCTTGGCCGCCTGGGCACACTGCTGGCTCATGTTCAGTTGGCTGTCCACCAGCACTCCCAGGTCTTTTCCTGCTGGTCAGCTTTCCAGCCACTCTTCCCCAAGCCTGGAGCATTGCATGGGGTTGTTGTGGCCCAAGTGTAGGACCTGGCACTTGGCCTTTTTGAACCTCGTAGCATTGGCCTTAGCCCATCAATCCAGTCTGTCCAGATCTCTCTGTAGAGCCTTTCTACCCTCAAGCAGGTCAATGCACCTGCCCAACTTGGTATTTTAGTACACGTCTAAGCTCATGGGCTGCAGAAGGACATATGAGCCCTGGCACAGTGCTGAGCTAATGCAGCTCTGAGTATGGCCCTCTCTGCACACATCTGTGTAATTACAATTCAAATACTTGCAAATTTTATTTTGAGTTTTCATAAGAACTGAAATTTGTATTTGTGGCAAAGATACCAGAATGAGCATCAAGCTGATTCGCTGATATCCCCAGCCATTTACATGCTTTCCTGTGTGTGATGGGACTTGACTATCCTTGCCTCGTTCTTCAGTTTTCCTGTGAGGAAGATGAGCTCTATTTTCCCCAGAGCTGTTACAAGCCTCAGTTAATTTGAAGGCCAAATATTCAGAAAATCTCCACTGGAGGACCTACGTTCTTCCAAAATGCTCATCATGTCGAGTGGGACTTAGTAACACACCCACACACATAGGAGGGGCATTCATGCTTTAGAAACAAGCACACATTCAAAAACTTTACTGGATCTGGATCAGAGTATTCACCACCAGATGGCACCCACAGGTGGCCAGTTTTTATTCTCTTTACTACACACTTCAGTGATTTTACTTGTGCAGCAGTGACTAGACATGAGTATTAGAGACTATCCTGACAGCTGTGATTGTTTCTCTTCTGTCAGTTTAGGGCACTCTAACATTTTAAAACTAAATTATTTATCACTTTTATCCAAATAGTCACATGCAATCAGGCACATAGGCAGCACTGCACATAAATCAGATGTTCCCCAACACCATATTTCCCCCCCCATTCAGACTCAGTCTACTGCACGTTCGTGTGCTTGAAGATTCATCACAGACTGCAGATTTCATTTAATCCACATGTACTGCCACAGGACTGTGGACAGAGATGGAATCATTGTATGATATCAGAGGTGCCAAGATGAGATGTCCTAACTGCTTAACATGTATCATGTCAATGAGAGACAGGTTAATAAGTAGGTCTGATCACAATATTTGCAGCATCTCCTTCTGAGAACTTACCAACAAATCATGTAAGTCTGTATACTGTCAAGCTGTTACCATGTCAGTAATACAAACTCTATTTTACAGTGCATATTTCCAAGGCCAAATGCCACTCTGCTATGATCGAAAATTTTCTCAGGCATTCAGGAAAGCTGAGGTAATATAAACATCTTAATGTTTATAGGAGCTATTGTCCAACGAAGTGGGAGGCTTCTAATCCCTCAGGTGCACATGTTTCTGGGGAGTTCTCTTGGTGTAACTAGCAGAGCCTGAAAACGTGCCTCAATGCAATCAGGTGTACTAGTCAGAGAATCTCAGCACTTCGTGGCTATATCCCCCATCTAAAGGCAACGAGCCACCCTCACGTGTACACTGAGTCACAGAATGAAGGAGTATGAACAGATAGAATTTAAAAGGAGAAAGAAAAAAAAAGATAGAAAACCAGTACTATATTTTCTTCTAATAAGTTAGAAAGCATCCAGACATCCAGAAAACTGCATGACCATATATACTCCATATTCCTACTGTCACAACTCTCCTATAATGGCTTTTGTACCTATATGCTTCTTTTCCGCAGTTTTTCTCACCTTAATCCCTCACAGAGGGCACTATTATTATTATGCAACTCAGAACAATTCATCTAAGTCCTCTGCAGTTTTCTGATATTAAGCAGATTCCACCATGAAGAATGTTCTGATATAGGAAGGTGCACACACGTACAAGTTTAATAGTTAACAGCTGTTTGTGTTGTTTTAATACAACTTCTAGTAAACACTGACAACGAAATTCAATATAGATAAATGTAGAAGGATGCAAGTAGGGAAAAACAATCTAAGTTTTACATCAGCAGGAGAGGGCTCAGAGCTGACTCCCAACTAGATTGAGATCTTCAGCTTATAATAAATCACTTAAAGAAAACATCAGCATAATACTGAGCAGAAGCCAAATAAATCAAATGTTCAGAATTTTGAGAAAAGTAATAGAGAACTGTACTGGCTCTGGCTAGGGTAGAGTTAGGGCTTCTTCATCATAGTTGGTAGTATGTTATGTTTTGGATTTGTGATAAAAACAGTGTTGATAACAGAGGGACATTTTCGTTATTGCTGAGCAGTGCTCGAACAGAGTCAAGGCCATTTCTGCTTCTCACCCTACCTCACCAGCAAGTGGGCTGGGGGTGCACAAGAAGTTGGGAGGGGACACAGCTAGGACAGCTAGCCCCAGCTGACCAAAGATATTCCATATCTTACGAGACTGTGCTCTGCAACAAAAGCTGGAGGAAGAAGGAGATGGGGGACATTCAGAGTGATGGTGTTTTTCTTCCCAGTTAATGGTTACATGTGATGGAGCCTGGCTTTCCTGGAGGTGGCTGAACACCTGCCTGCCGATGGGAAGGGGTGAATGAGTTCCTTGGTTTGCTTCGCCTGTGTGCACAGCTTTTGCTTCACCTTTTAAACTGTCTTTATCTCAACCCATGAGTTTTCTCACTTCTACCCTTCTGATTCTCTTCTCTGTCTCACAAGAGGGAAGTAAATTAGAGACTGTGTGAGGCTGAGCTGCCTACCAGGGTTAACCCTGGTATCTCACCACATATATGTCTTCATGAATACTGCGTGGTGGTCTCTTCCCCCTCCCCATATCAAAAAGGAGCTTAGAAAAGATAACAGAGAAGCAAAACTACAATGAAGCCAATTACAGAATTTATCTGGTCAGTTTCAGAGTGGTTCTCATTACAAGGAACAACTGAAATTACTGGTCCTATAGCTATAATACAGCTGAGGGTGCATTGCAACAGAGATCTATAAAACTATGAAGAAGTGTACAAAGAAAAATTCTGAGAGTTCACCAGCTCAGACCGGTGGACTGATTGCAAAATAAAAGTAAGCATGACAAAAATACTCGCTGTGACAGAGGAGAGCTAGGGAATTCCTTACAGCATAATGCACAAAGCTAGTTAGTTCACCTGAGTTTAGAGAAGGATTGGACAAGGAATAAAAAACCCAAGATGCAGTTCAGGAAGACTGTGAGGTGGAATATGTTAGAGCATAATCTAGCAAGCTGTCACATTGTGCTTGCACTTCTCTTAGCACTTCCCTGCACCTTTGCTGCTCAAACTAAGGCATTTCCAATTTTAAAGGGTTACGGAAAGCGCTTTCTTGGTTTGTCACCTGTGTAGTAAAATGAGAGTAGTTTCCAATTGAAATATTAGTTGCAGGATGCTCAAAAATTTCTACTTGATGCAAGAACCTCAAATGGATTAATCAGATTGCTACTTTTTATGAGGAAACATTGATGAACACACTACTTTCCAGAGAAGCTAATTCCTCATCCTGCAGACCTTCAAAACAGAATGTAGACAAGAAAGACAGTTCACATGAAGCAGAATAACCTAGTGCTTGGCAATGCCTTATAACTTTCCAGTATATTTCTGTTGTATATGCCAAACTGCAGAAATAAAGGATAACCAAAATGCATTAAAATATGTTAAAGAGTGTTAAAAGGTTAAGCAAAAAGAATATCCAAGGTACCCCAAGAAAGTGAACAAAGAGGTCCAGGAAAGAGTCAGGAGGACTAATTGTTATCAACAGGTCTGGGTCAAAGAAACATAACTGGTAATGGAAACACAGCTTTCATTTGGAGAAATAAGAGAAAGCCAAAAAGGAGTTTTTGTGTCTTGGTTCTTCTAAAAACACCTGGAAAAAAACTCACAGCTAAACAGGTGAAAATAAAACTTGTGTCCGGAGGTGTCTCAGTTCAAAAGCTCTCAAGAAACTGAACTGGTCTATCTAATTTATTAGGCTATTAACCCCAAGAAACTAGCTTTTATGGAGCCCTGGCAACCAGCAACCACTAAGAAAGGGGGTTTGCTTACATACTGCTTTTACGCCCAGGGCCTCTCAGATTTTTAAGACAGGTTTACATCAGACACTAAGAACAATAAACTGCCTGCCACTTGCCAAACCTCAGCTACAAAAAGCACAAAGACCCCTCCATGGAACAGAGAGGCTCTTACCTCGAAGGAATAATCCTGCTGACAGACTACAGAATCAAACTGTGACTGCTGCTTGATAAACAGACATCAGCCTAAATCACATTAATTAGTTTAATTTAAAGTCTCAGAGAATGCTACACAGTGGCAGGAATACAGTATTGCAGTGCACAGTAAGTGGGAAATTGCAGCTGGTTGCTAGTGGGTATTTTTTCATTCCTGTTTGTCATAGATCTGAGTGGATGAAAAGTGTTGGTACTTCCCTGACTATAAGTGCATACCAAGGCTAATACCTTATAAAACAAAAGTAGAAGCTGTGGCACAGGAAGGAGTATGAATGTAGCAAACATAAAATAGGAATGAGGAAAATGATCAATTGTCTTGCACCAAGACGACTTAGCTCACAACAAGCCTGGAGACTGCCCACCAGTTAGTGCAAAACAGAGATTCAGATGGGTTTGCAGGATTTGAGATTTATTTGTTCATTGTTTTTTAATATTGATTCAAACTATATTTCATATGAAGCCTTCTAAATCCATAAGAACAGTATAAACACTTGAACAGTGGATTTTCTTTGTTCCATCTTTCATCTGATTAAGCTGGGAAACTGTCAAGGCTGGAAGTTAAGAGTGAAATAAGTTTGGGTCTGAATTATAGGCAGGACAACTTCTCTAGGCTATGTCTGAGCTTCTCTTACACTGAGAGTGTTGAGGGAGTGACAGTTTAGATGGCTCTAAAACCACACAAATGGGCTCATAGTGTGGGATGAAGCATCCCTTTGGAGAGCTAATTGAAAGAAACGGTTCCACAATAGCTGTTCAAGGCCAGATCTCTATTGGAGACAGTTTGGCCAAAACAACTGTTGACAAAGCAGCCAATATCTGAACTAACTACTTGAGCCAGCCTCTGGCACACCCTGCGCTCTGCCTTGCTCAGGCTTGAACAGAGAAATCCCAGGTTTCTGTGTGGTGCAGTGGTTCCCTGGGCTGTATCCCTGCACTGCGGGCACACAAACCAGATGGTGCTGGAGATGTGGCACAATGGAGGTTGTTTTCAGTTTATTGGGAAGTCCTAGAGTGAACCTCCAACCTGTAATTTTTATGTATTGGTTAACACTAGAATGATTTCAGAGATAGTACCTACTGTTAGCTCAAGCTGCATAGCTGGAAATTGTTTAAGAAGGAGGCATAAATCTCTATGTGTTTAGAGATTTAGTAGCTCAACTTGATGCTTGCAAAGTCTGCAAATTGGGTGCTGTTTGTACTTAAAACTTCTTTTATCACATTAGAACTAGCTCACTGTGGGAGAATGAGTGTCCTCTTCTTTTCAGTGCAGCCAGTACAGTTACCTGAATCAAAGCAAGACGATGAGGGCACTTTGCCTGCAAAATTCCTTATTAAAGGTTGTTGACAGATAAGCAAAAAATAATATGGTGGGAAAAGGAAGACTACCGCTCTAGATATAATTTATTTTTTTCCAGGTTCAGAATTCAGGTCCTTCAATTACAAAGATGTGTAATGTCATGTCCATCTAAAAATAAATAATATAAGCCTACACCAGATTAAGTGGTCTTTAAATTTGCTGTGTAAATTGGATCAGGTTTGATTTGGAATTCCCTGACACAAGCAGTGATCTCTAAAATGCTCTTTTCATCCATATATTGTTCAGAGAAAAGCTGAACTCAAATTATTTTCACTGTTTGGGCCAGTATAAATGTCAAAAGAAGGAAGATGCAAAAGAGCACATGAGGTCATGTAATTTTTTTTCATTCTGATAATGTAAAATAATAATGATACAGGTAGCAGCTATTTTAAGAATGGAACTTTTGCATCTCTATCTTTCCAAAACTATTTTTTTTAACTGCATCTGACAGTCTTTGCAGTGCTCTCTACAAGCTATAAACATAATTAATTGATTGTGGACTGTATTAAACTACTCCAGCAGGGGACATCACATGTGCAGCTGTCAGCTGCAAAACTCAGTTCTGTCCCTCAGAGCTTTGTCCTCCACATTTACATTATGCTGCACCTGGAAGATATTTTTCACCATTACCAGACACACATAAACAGTAGCTTGAAAGCATAAATAAACATACAGAGGAGCTACTCATTAAGACTCAAGCATTGATTACAGACAGTCCTCAGCACCAGACAGCACTAGACATACAGCAAAGGATGACTTTCTTGCCTATTTTATTAAATCTGAGAAAGTTCGTAGGTCTTCTGCCTAAAATAAGTTAAGTCACAAATTTTTTCTTCCATAACTCATTCTGTTACAAACAAATGTTACCTACTTGGTGACTGGACCTATTGCTCATGAGAAAGTGGTGATCATTTAATATATCACCCACAAACGGACTGCTCTGCATTCTGCCCAGTGGACTACACTGACACCACTTGCATATGTAAGTTAGCGCTGCAGAGTGTCAAAGTTTTCCCATTTGTTCAGCAGCTGAAAACGTATGGCAATAGCTCTGTCAGATTCTGCCTGCTGTCAGAAACAGATGACAATGAATGAATGGGTGACAACTGATGACATTATTTTCTTTTTCTTGCATACTGATGATCCTCAAGCATAAAATCACAAGTTTTGGTTAATCTGGGATTTAGAGTCTGGTGAAACCTACTTGAAATGAGTGCTCAAGGGACAAGGAGTAACTAGCAGTTTGTGGACCCAATTGCCTAATAATAGGGGACCAAAACTAAAAATAAAAAAGCAAGAAAAAATATTTTAAATAACATTTTTTTTTAAATCTTAGGAAAAAATAGATCTCTGGATTGGAACTTTGTTTCATTAATGCATTCTGGCACTGATTTAATGCCCTGTCTCCTCAGTCAGCACTAATATTTAAACTGATATAATTTGTCAAACTATGATTAAAAGCTGAGGAATGGTTATTATTTGGACCAGCAGACTGGTTCAAATATTTTCCACACAGGCATTGTTTTATTCCTGTTTTGACATAACATAACTTGAATCTAAAAACGGTTTGTTTTTTTCAACATTTTTGTTCTAAATTTACGGTGCCTTCCTCTGTTTAATCATTGTAGTTGTTCTTATTCTGGAACTATTATTTGTTAAAAAAATACTAACTCTAATTTGGTTTTAAAGTAATTTTTATTTTAAATGCAGAGATATTCTTTAAAAGTGGCTATATTTCAAGGTTTCTTGTCTTACATTGAAACATAGTCAGAGGGTGCAGTGTCATAACTGGTTAAGCCAAAGTAAATTCATGCTACCCATGAATGGAGGGCTCCTTCATTTCTTTTTTCACTCCAGGTTGCATATTTCTGGTCTTAGAGGGTCACAGATGGGCAGAATCACTACCTCATCTGATTGAAAAGTGGCCAATAAAAGAGCTGAGAGTATAAAGAAATTGAGACAGGAAATATCTTTTAAATTTATATTAGTGCTTTACACAAGGAAAACTCTAAGAGATATAGATTCCCCAAGGGCTGACAGCATGCAAAGCAAATTCCATGACACACACGCCATGCACACTGCCGCTTGTACATCAGCTGTACTATGCAAACATTACCACAGCATAAATGTTTAATAATGGAGTGAGACAATGTGATTGATATAACTAGAAAGCAAATCCAGTCATGTATTGACTGCACTATTCCACTTCCCTTGCAGCCTAACTCTGGGACTTAATGAAACAAAAGGAGTACATTAAATTCACGCTGACAACAAGGAAAAAAAATATTATAGAAAAAAAAAAAACAAAACAAAAACAACAAAGCAGGGATCTTTTAGCTGTTCTAGGAACCAACTGTAAAGATTAGTTGACTGTAAAGGTTAGCTGGCTTGGCTTTGAGTCAAAATCTTTATGGGGAAAATATGTGATGATGCAATGTGGTCTTCCCAAATGCATGGCTATAAAAACTTTATTGTACACCCCACTTTGCAAGGCACTATAAAAATTTTATGGCCATGCATTTGGGATGAGTGCTTTGCTCATGAGTGATAGAGTCACCAGGCAGTTATGCAAGTCTTTTACAGAAAAGTGGCATATAATATAAATGTTGTTATAGCACTCCACACCATCTCATGTAGTAATTTGGTGATGGACCCTTTCAGTTTCCCTTTGACTTTTCTTTTTATGCCCCTTTTGGAAGAACAGTGATTAGAAACAATGTTATAAGAGGAGTAGCCAAATTAATTTCCATCATCAATGCCTTTCAGTAGCCACTTATACAGTGAAGTTCTGTCAATTCAGTTTGTACAGTTGAAATGTGACTTAGAGATGCCTGTGCTATTGCTGTCATGGCAGATGTGATGGGCATGTGCTCAGAAGGAGTAAGGAAGACATCAGTGGCCAATGTCCTGGCAGACTCAACATCCCTCCTCTCCTGTAGCCCCTACATCTCTGTGAACACTGCAGAATGAAGTGCAAACCATTCCTCTGTACTCCTTTTTACCAGCTCTGTGCTTTGTGGGGTTTCTGTATATCAGGTTATCCAGCATATATTATCATAGGGATTGTGCTGATAAAACTGCCCCTGTACAAACTTGGGCCCCATAGCTATATAGTGACCTTGATAGAAGCCAATTAATCTCTGTCCCTTTATACTGGGCAATGTTGTCTACAGCCAGGAAATGTTGCTAAATACATCCAGGAATTGATCTTGTGCATTAAAAGGGTTTGGTAAATTAGCCAATCTGGAGACAACTGTGGAGGGTCTGCAGCTGATTATTTGAAACAAACGAAACAAAACCTCCAGAATTCAAATCAAGTATGATATTATGAAATTACTTCATTTATTTTTTTTATGCTTGTATGGTGTATTTATTTATCTTGTATGCAATAGTGGTGGCCTTCTCTGGGGGCCAGAATTCAGGATGAATTTTGCTGTTTCTTCCATGCATCCTTAGGTGCAAGCAATTTGACAAAGAACTAGTCAGCACATATTAATCTGGCTGCCCATTCTGAATGGGAAAAGTCAGCAGCCAGACAAGGTCTGCTGGACCCTTTTTTCAACATTAGAGTTTACTTGATTTTTAAGAGTTTTGTATTCTTTCTTCTCCGCAATCTCCTTAAGCTATGCACCTATAAAGAAAGACTATTTTGAATTGCATGCACTTCCTGTCATACCACTCTCTTTGACTGCTAATGTAATCCTGCTGGGGGCCAGGTAACAGTTTTACCATTTCTGAATATTTGAGATTTGGTTTATGAAGACAACTATTAGAAAAAGGTGTTGCAGCATACACACTTTTCTTACATCTATAATATATGTGTTGTAGTGTGTATACATGTATAAAACATATTTTAGTACTTCAAGTAAGGAAAGAAAGTGCAGAACAGTTTGAACAGCTAATGTTCTTCAACCTGCAGAGAGATGGGAGGGTATAATCATCAAATGGGGTGTATATTCTGTGACAAGATTAGAGGGCACTACAAGAGAGTACAAAAAGAGCACAAAGGAACAAGAATAACAGGAAAAACGACTGAGTAGCTCATACTGAGCAAGAATGACACGAAAAATGTGTAAAAAAAAAAAAGGCAAACCAAAATAGTTAAAACACTATCATATGGGAAATATTCTTTTTCTGCAGACCACGATTTTGGTCTGAAAAATACTATACAAAAAAATATGACATTTTCCTCCACAGACTTGCACCCTGTGCATTCCACTTTAGAGAGGAAAAACTAAAAATTTCTGCTTTCCACCTCTGTTCACATATCAAAACCAGCAAAGACACAGAGAGGCAATTTGTATTTCCTGTTGTCATTCATCAACAGAGCCACTTAGTAGGTTCCATTCACTTGAGCAAAACTTCAGAAAACACTGGACTTTACAGGTGGTAGTGAAGACAGTCATGCAACTGAAGGCTTCATCTGGCCCATCGAGCATCAAACGTTCCATTACTGGCAGCTACATGGAATAAGAAAAGAATCCAGTATGAACTTCAAGTTCAGGTTATGTTCATGGGGGTTGACAGGCAGGAACAAAATTAAGTGCCTTTTTCATTGCTCACAGAAGACATTTGATATGGAAATGATTTAGAGATGATAGGCACAGAAACCCGCAGTGGCATTTTTAGAATAATTTTTCAGCATAGAGCTGCACTTTAAAATACTGCTAGGTAATCAAAGGATTTGGGAGCATCAGATGATACTACTACTACCTGATGTTTTTACCTTTCTGCCCAAGACCATCAATATGTGTCACTGAAGAAAAGAAAATAAACAAGAGAAGACCAATGAAAAGATGAACTAATTGCTCTCTCTCTTCACCCAGTGACATTATCTAAGGGAGACCCTCAGCATCTAACTTCACAAAATAAGGTTAGTGGACTTCAGAGCCACCCACATTGGCAACATATGACTCATCAGATGCTTTGGGAGGTGTTTCTGGTAACAGTACTTGTGTCTTGTGTAACACTGAAACCAGTGCTTCATGCCCTACCTTGGACACTTTCTTGAATGCCCAACCTCCTTCTATGACAACCTGAAAGCTTCAGCAGTGGGACACAATTCAATGAAAGATGAAGAAGGAATGTTGGGGGAAGACCTCCAATAATCACTAGCCATATAGGCTGTCCATGGGTCTTATTTAGCAGAGTCTAGAGTGAAAAGGGGGAGCCTCTTTCATAGAATTTATTATGGCCCTAGGAGCACCAAAGCCATTTCCACAAGGTGTTATGCTCTGCTGCTTTGAGGGAAGTTTATCTAGCTTTGCTTGCAATAAAGCATAATTAGATTAGGCAAAATATTCACATGTCTGTTTCAAACACTTTTCTATATTGCTTTACTGCTAAATTACAATGGCTCTGTATGAGGAAGGATGCTGGGCAAATATTAGTGTGTTTCAGAAGTGAGGAATTGCAGGTTTCTGAAACCTAGTTTGAAATATAGGATGTGAGGAACTTACTGAAGTACGGAAGTAACCTTATATGTTTGTCCTGGAAATGAAAGCAAAGGGCCTGGTTTGGGTGGGATTTTTATCTTAGTATAATTTGAGTGCAAATTAAAAAAAAAAAAAAAAAAAAAAAACCACACCTTTTCAGCTGTGCAGACAAGCCTACATAAAGGCAACAGGGATAGAACACTGAAATCACAAAGGTGTCTATGAGCTCCTTCCACAGCGATGAGCATGTTCGTAAATCAATCACCTCTAGGTGCCCAAGCATACAATGACAGGAGGTGAGAGCATCACATATGCCAACGATGAGACTTGGTGCTCACCAACATTTTTTTTAAATGGGTTTTTAACTTTTAATACAAGACAGCTTTGCAAGAGCTGTTGGGTATGAAAAAAGACCCCAACACCTACCACTCATTAGCATGCTTTTGTCAATACATGGCTCAACATGGAGCACCCCTGCCTGGCCACTGTGAATCTGCAAACACTTCAAAATAGGCTGAGTAAATCAAGCACAACACTTAAAGGAATTGACTGTTTAAAAAAAAAAAAAAAAAAAGTTAAGTGCTTTGATTGTTCCAGTCCCATCTTCTGTTATCAGAATGCTGGTGAAAACTAAATCTCTGAGCTCTGCAATGGGATTGGTGCTCAGTGCAATGCATCCTTGACGTTCAAGGTGGACAATTTGCTAATCCGCAGTGCAGACCTCTGCCCTTCCACTATTCCTGCATGTTAGTTTAAACTGATAATTTCTCTGATAACACCCTGCTTAACTTGCCAATTGAGGAGAGATTTGTCTATTATTATCTTGCCATTCAGGAGTACGCACTTAAAAGAAGAAAGACTGTCAGAACAAAAGGGAGAACCTGTGAAATCCAATTTTGAAAATTTGTGTAAATATTCCCATCAATGTCCTGATTTAAACCAATGCATTTTCTTCCTCTTTAAAAAAAGTCAAATTAAAATACCACAAAACTTACTTAAGAAGGTGTAATATCTTGTGTGTTTAATCTTCTCTATACATCATAAGGAACAGAAAAAGACAAGGAAGATAAGATTTAACTATGTGTTGCCAAGCTGAGTGATGACACAGTTAGGACACAATTGCATCCCAGCACCTCAAACTAACCTGTGAAATCTGGGTCTTGTACTGAATCCAGATTTGAGGTGTGGCTGGTTTGGGATCCATTGTCTCCCTTTTGGTATGGTGCAGAAAGAGTTGTGGAGGATAACACAAATACAAATAAGGAAATCAAGATAATGTTTGTAAAAATAACAAATGAAAGTTACTTTTTAAAACGGAAAATCCCCCAAAGGGCAGGAGTAGGTGGTCTTTTATTGGAGCCAGTTAATCTGCTTAAGACTGATGTTCAAGAGCTATAATCTTGCACTGATAGCGCAGAGGACTACATGACTCAAAGCTTTTCTGTTTGCTATGGGTCAGTTTTTTTCCTCCACTTGCTAGTATAAATGTCCTGAAATTTCCTGTTGCAACAGTGTCAATCTGAAAAGGGGGATCAGTAATCTGACCAACTAAGATTCTCCTAGTCATACATTGAGTTCACATCAGCTTGCCACAGCTCTCCCTCCACTGTGGAATGAACTAGACCAAAGTGTCACACCCCTGGAATGTCCCTCATCAGCTTTCAGGAACAGGGACAATTTCCTCCCTTGCCTCAAGGCAGACAGTCCTGAGCTCCCCCCACGTTGCTGGGATTGACATGGTTCTCCAAATGTGTATATGATATTATAACCCAGATTGCAGTGGAATACCAAAGGTGAATTTCAACTTGCCTGTCCCACTTCACCACCATAAATAGTTAAACTTTCTGCTTGGCACTGTGATCCCTCAGAGGTACAGATACAGATAACTCTTCTGGTATTTCAACAATATCTTGTTATGAGAGAGAAACTATCTTCATCTCTTGCTTAAGATCGGTGGATACTGTGTATTAAGAACAAATCTTTCATGAGATCATCCAAAAAAAGGTTATGTTCATTTTGGAATTAAATATCCTATGGAAACAACCAACAGTGGGCACAGAATTGAACAAGTGAGAATCAAATAGAATTTTTCATTGGCTTGTCAGTCATCCTTCTAACATGGCAAATTACCTGAAATGTAGAGAGCCAAACAGTAACAGCACTGTGCTTAAAGAAAAGTAGTTTGCATTTCAAATACGAGCAGTCAAGACAAAAAAACACAACTGGGGACATGTGGGCTCTTCCTGTGTTTCTGTTGAAAGCTATCATGAGATCTTTAACTTCTACCCAGTTGCAAGTCACAAATGAATAGATAAAGTTATTGGTCTTGCTGTCTTACCCAAAGGAAAACATTTCCTAACAAATCACAGATCCAGAGATGAAACCCCTGAGGCTATATCTATACAAGTAAAAGAGATGTGCCAGGGCCTGTATTCTGGCTTTGTGATCATCTGGCACAATGCAGCCATGTCTCTTCTACCAAGTTCTCTTAGCATCCAAAACAGGGTCATCCAAACTGGCATGGCAAGTACTGTCCCTGGCGTGTACTAAGCCTCATGCCATGCCTGGAAAGAGAGAAAATGCTAGTTGTTCTGGGTGAAAAGAGAGTGCCAGGGACTATTCCAGCATGTGCCTGGGAATGTTGTGACGTTTAATTCAGCAGCACAGGTGCAGCTTAAGCCTCAGTTATCAGAGCTAGATTTAAATCTGTAGAAATAACAGCAAGACAGGGAGTGAGATCTAGGACTTTTATATATGGAAGTATCTTTAAATTGAGTGTCTGACTCATTATGAAGCAAAGACTCACTGTGAAAGTCACAGCAGGATTAAACATCCTGACATTCAAGAGATGTTCAGATCTAGGTTATCTGGCTCTGAGATTGTGGCCAAAGTACATCTCTTACTGAAACACCCTGTTGACATCAGTCTTGAGAGGTGACTATAAGGTACTCTCCTCCTCTAACCGTTAACTATAAACATTAATGTTGACACTATTTTTATAGTGTTGCTTCAGTACAATGAACCGATCGAGAATTTATGGTATCTGGAGAACCGTCTCTAAAAATCTTAAAAGAAGCATTCAACTGACTTTAAATAGCTTCTTGGTTATGAATTGTAACACACTGAGCCCTTGTATCCTGGTCTGCAAGATTACAGAGGCAGATTGAAGCACACAGCACCAGCACAAAGTTACTTCAAACCACCTCTGACTAAGTAGTCCAGTCTACATTTAATCAAATGCTGAGCAAAAGATCCAAAGCAATTAGAGATGTATAGCTCTGAAAGGAACAAAAATAATTATTTCCTCTTTGCCTCCTATGATCCCAAATTCCTATCAGATCAGTAGAACTTCCAGAAGAGTCTTGCCAGCAACAAGATCTGTTTCTGTCTGTGTTCCTGTGCTTCAAAAAGAAGCCACTCCCAAAGTTCAAAATCTACACAGTCCTCATAAATCTGTATGTTCACCATGTTCTTAAAATTAAACCTACTCAATGGGCAAAGCACTTTACTCAAGAGAAAAGCAACACACATGGGGTAAGCAACCAGGAGAGAAGTGAAAGGTAGAACATAACAACTGCTAAGTGTAGTACCAGTCAAGGTGCTAGATTATCTTTGCCTTTCCCAAGCCCTGTGGCTCCCCTTAATTCCACAGGCACAGCTACAGCTCAGATTGCTCCACAACTGTTGCAGTTATGGACATTGTCTGTGCAACTCTGTCTACTTCTGCAAAAGGTTACGCATGAGCAAGATGCTGCAAGGACATCTGTTTTTCCCCTGGGAAGAAAGCAATCTCATTTCTCCTTAATGAAATAGCATTAGCATCATCTTTTAGGAAGGACTATCAATAAGGAAGAGAGCAAGCACCCTGCCCATACCACTCCTATGTAAAGTAAAAGTATTGTCTAAGTGATAAAAAGCTCAGAGGCAGAATGGCAGACCGACATCTCAAGAGCACAGAAGTTGTAAAGTTTAGAAGTCTCATAAAAGTTCTTCTCATTCAGTGGGATATCTGAATTAGGGACACATTGGCTGGCTTGTTTTTCCTGTCTGCCTATTTGCACTATAAATCCAAGGTCTGAAATTTAAATGGCTACTTGACATGTCTGTTTTAAGCAATTTCACCTCAATGGACTTCCTTCAGCTTTGGTTGTTTACCAAAGCTCTGACCCTTGAACTTCATTTCCTTACTAATCTTATCTTTTACAGAACTCCAGGAAGCTGACATATGGATCAGTGTCACCAGAGTGACTGAACAAGGTAAACTTAATAATCCAGTCTGTGTTTTATATATATTTACATAGAGGGGTGAAGCAAATGCAGGAGACTAGTCTATGTTTGATCTTAAAGGACAGAACACATTGTCCTGATTTTGCTATATGGCGTCCTTCCACTTTCTCTAACAGTCTCCTTACTGCAAAATCCTAGAAGTTTTATAGTAAACATTATTTGAAAGATAAATTAATAGTTCATTTCAAGGCTATAGCTGTATCTTGAACTGAATGCAAACTTGTTAACAAGTGGCTGAGTAAATTTACTCAAAAGTTACTGGCAGGTTAAAGAAAGTGTCTTTAAGCTTCTTTTTCTTTATTTAGGAAAGATTTGTGCATCTAAATATGCTTCCTCTGCTGCTTCACAAACATTTAAATTATCTTATTTCTGCTCTTGATCACAGCTGATATAAGCAGCGGGAAGAGAGAAAATGTTAGGACTGGTAGTACAGAGGAATAAGGCAATATTATGCCTCCTTCCTGTCCCTGTTCCTATAGACCTAACTTCTGTTCTCTTCTCATTTACTGAAGGTCAAAATGAGAAAAGTCAACACCCATCACGAAAAATACAGTCTCAAGAAAACCGTGGAAGCTCTCTCTACATTTGTAAGAAATTCAGATTAAGAAGTCAAGGTGGGAGGCCAAGGAGGTATTTTCCTCCAAGGCAAAACTTAAATGTCAGTATAGATTATCAGTTAAAGCTCTGTTATTTTGTGCTCATTCCTATGCCAAAAAATCCAAGCACAAGCTTAATTATAGTAACAAAAACATGGATACAAGATAGGTTGCCAGTGTTATTTTCTTCAGGGAATTAGTATAAGCTGTATAAGCAATCTCCCTTTGCTGATAAATCTGCACCCACATTAGAACATTTTGTCAGTAGAGTTATAACAGCAAACCTTTCCCAGTGTTGGGTAAGACGTAGTTTGGAAATCAGAGGACAGAGAAATCCTTATTTATTTGTCAAAGAAAGGGCAGAAAAAATCATGTTGATCCTGTTCAGCCCTTACGCCATATACATGAGTTATGCCTGCAATCATTGTTTACATATGTTAACACACAGCCTCTGCCGTTTTTCCTGTAGCCATGTTCTCTGGTCATTTTACAGGTGTCCCTAACTTGCAACAGACAAAAGCAGGGCTAAAACTTATGAAGCAGTTGGGCAATGCCAATACAAGGGAGCTGGCCATGTTGGTGTCCATCTGCTCTGGGCCTGATGCTGTAGGTACGAGGGACTGCTGTGAAACACTCTCTATGTCACAAAATTACAGACAGGAATGTCCTTGTGCTTCGTGTTCACCAGGTCCTCTAATGGCTGAGATTTCCTGAAACAGGCAGCACAGAAGGACTTGATAACATGTCTAAATCACCACTGGGCACTTATTTTTCTAAATTATTTAATTCCCTGTACTTCCACAGAGAAGTATTATCAAAATAGACAAAAAGGACTTGTATAATCACTGCCCAGTTATTTCCAAATAAGCATATAATGATTGTGCAAATCATTACTATACATTGATTTTTATAATTTCTTTCATAGGGAATTTCCCCACATCCACTAAGATGTCTTTCTAATTGCTACCGGAAACAGTGCTTCCACTGTGCACCTCCCCACTTCTTCTCCATTTTGCTTACCACCTGAGAAAATGTCTTCTAGCCCCAAAACCCACAAACTGCTTCTATGTAACGTTTCTTAATTTCATAATGAAAGCGATACAGTGTGACAGCATAGGAAAGAGCTTGAAACTGAAAGTGTGCAAAATGCCAAGCTTGCACCTTCACCCAACACTAAAAAAGAGCTTTGGGTTTGGGCTCTATTTTTCAAAAAGCTCCCACCTTCAGCTTTTAATTTCCATTTCATTTCCAGTATTTTCTGGCATTGGAAAAATACACATCATCATGGCCAAAATAAAGCAAGAGGTGGTCCTAATGGTATGCTCAGCACTTTCGGAAACAGAAAATCCCAAGAATTTGGAGTTGCAGTCAGCTTTGGTCGTTAGAGAACATATTCACATTCTTTAGGTGGTTTTCCAATGAACTTTCAATGATTTTGACATGCAAGCTTTATCAAAATAGGTACTTCCATGTTTAACTGGAACCCTAATCAACTAATATGCATCTTTTTTCATCATTAATGTATCATGCTATTCACATCACTTTTGTAGCTAGAGACACACAGTCCTCCTATACTTCCATAAGAGACTAATGTCAGTGTAAAGTAAAATACCCAGTTTTCTTGAATTATATGGGAGAAATGAGGTACTTAAAAGCTTCCCCTTGCATGTTTTCAGAACCAGGTTGCCAGCCACATACTAACATGTGCTCTTTATGGATTTTACAGGCAAGGAGATGGTAATTTATCACTAACTTTTGCAGTGACAGGGTGTCACTCATACTACTTCGTTTGCAATAATATGTTCTTTCATGATCTGCTCTCCTCAGGGAGGTTTGTTTTGAATCGCTCATTAAACTAAAGCACATCCCTGCCCACACTGGGGCACGAAGGAGCCCAACACCTTCCCTCCTGGCTGGAGCTGAGCCTAAAATGCCAGTGCAAACTTGTCCCTCATGGGACATGAACAGCAACAGCCATGTGCCACACATACCCATCCTGGCACTTGGCCATTGCTGAGAGCAGGATGGGGAGAGACAGACCTCTAGTCAGACAGAGTGACTGCTTTTACCTACATTTGGTGCTCCCATGCCTTGGACAGGTGAGGAACAGCTCACAGAGGAGTGGAGGGCTTGGTGACATGTCTTAAACCACCACAATTAGGTCTGTCCCAGCCAATCCATCACAACACTGTTCTGTTGAACTGTTTGACAGAATGTCAGTGCTCTGCAGAGTAAAGTAAAAGAAAACCACACAAACCAAGCAATAAGAGCTAAAGTTTTCAAATCTGTGTGGACCACAAAGCAACATACATCAAGGATCTTTAGAGCCATAGTGAAGGACTAAAAACCTTACTCTCAGTCACTGCTGGCCTACTTCCTTCTGTCCATTGCCCTGTCCTAATATTTTAGTTTTGCAATTATAAAGTCTTGCCTCATTAACTGCATCCCACCTATCAAATCATTTTACTTCCCTAGTAGGGTAGTCAATCATACTAATTCTATTGTCCTGTATTATATTGCTTACCATCTTTTATCAGATTTGATGGGTTTTATCCTAGTTCCTTGCCTTTCATTTCTATTGTCACTCTATTTATGCACTGCACATGTATTTGCATTGTCTTCTGTAGACTATCTCGAATACACAGAATATTTGAATAAGAAAAAATTCAAGGACAATTAGAGTTACTCAAAGTTACTCTGCAGATTCAGTCCTCTTTTGCTGAACTAACTGAACAGCTGTTAATAGTTTACAGCATCAATATAATTCCCATACAAAACACAAATGAAGAGTTGTTCCTTGTCCTGGAAAGTTTTGTTTTAAATTATTAAACAATGTAGTTAGGATATAATAAGGCTATATTATACTGACATGTAGTAAAAAAGTTACAGTTAAATCAGGTGGTTTCTTAAAAGCCTTTTATGCTATTGTGCCACTCGTATTTCATTTTCTAAATGTTTCCATACCACAATGGAATCACCTGGTTTTAAATTATTACCTAAACTAAGTTACTGATGTGATACAAACCACCTGATCATAACTAAGTAGTAGATGAGGCTTTTTTCAGGCTACTGGAAGAAGTCTCACTCTCACGGGCCTTTGTCCTCATGGGGATTTAAACCACCGCAACGTCTGCTGGAGGGACAGTACAGCAGGAAACAAGCAATTCAGGAGGTTTCTGGAGTGCACCAATGACAACTTCCTGATACATAAGAGAGGATTTGCTGGACCCTGTGACCCTGTGCAGTGGACTGGTGGACAGCAAGCTGAACAGCAGAGAAGGCCAGTGTTGTCCCGGGCTGCATGAGGAAGAACATCACCAGCTGGCTCAGGGAGGTTGTCTTTCCCCTCTACTCAGCACTGGTAAGATAGTTGTGGAGTGCCAACTCCAGTACTGGGCCTGCCAGTACAAAAGAAACATGGATATACTGAAGCAGGTCCAGTGAACAGCAACAGAGGTGACTAAACAACTGGAGCATGTATCATACAAGGAGAGGCTGAGAGAGCTGAAGCTGTTTAGCCTGGGGAAGACGTAGGAGGATTTTATGAATGAGATGTATAAATACCTGATGGGAAGGAATAAAGAAAACAGAGCCAGACTTTTCTCAGTGATGTCCAATAAAGGGATATGAGTCAATGGACACATGCTGAAATACAAGAAAGCCTATTTTAAAATAAGTTTTTTAATTGTAAGAGTGATTGAACACTGGAACAGATTAGCCAGAGAGGCTGTAGAGTCACCATCTTTGGAAATAATCAAAACCTGCCTGGACACAACCTGACCTGCTCTAGGTAACCCTGCCCCGAGCAGCAATTTTGGACTAAGCAATCACCAGAGGAGAATGCTCAATGAGTAGAATGCAATCACACAGCCTTAGGCACGCAGTTTGTACTTCTCTCAGTGTTCTAGATGTCAAAGTTCGTTCTCTAATCAATGGAAAGAGGTTAATATCTCCAGTGGCAAATTTTATCTAAGCATTAGAGGCATGTAAGTTAAAGCGCAAGGTTACTAACTGAATTACATAGACTGGAATTCATCCATTGATTTTTGTGCTGACTGAAGGTTGTAACGCCAAATAACCTACAAAGCAAGGGAATTTGACCAAAGTTCAAATGTTGCATTTATCAGAGAGTTATTATTCAAATAAGTGGAGCTACCAAAAAGCTCTCATCCCTGGCTGAGCTTATCGTACCTTACTGGCATTTAGCTGATGCACTGTGATGTCTTATCCTTAAGTAAATTGTGTATGTGTCTGAGTCAGTGCTGAGTTTGGGGTTACATGACGCAGATGATCTCATTTAATATTTGCCACAATCAGAAAGAAAGTCCAAGTCCCCATGCAAACACATATTTCTGCCTACATCATCTTTCCTGTCCCCACCATGTTACTTCTAGAGCACATATGAGCAAGCAGTAACCAACTCACTAACACAGAAGAAAAAAAAAATGCTTTTTTTCACTAGATTGATTTTCTACTAGTTGAGCAAGTTTTTGCTGGTTTGGAGCAAGATCAGAGGAGCACAGAGACAGCTCAACAGAGATGTCAGGATTGCAAGGTGAAGAACTGTAGGCAAAAGAGAGGAAAAAGAGAGTGAGCGGGTCGAACTGCCTGGAGGCATCCCTGAACCTCCAGACTGGCTCAAGCCTCAGCACACAGCTTCACCCTTAGCAACCATAATTCATAATGCCCTAGGCATAAACAGGTGACAAGAATGAGATTGTCAGCCACAGACAAAGGAGAATATGACACTGGAAGAATGAAGCCACAATGTGAGTTTTCCTCTTTAAGCACACGGACAGTGCAGCACAATGGACACACGTATTCACATCCAGGAGGCTGCAGCAGAGCAGATGATCAGGGCTAACATCAGAACAGAACGAAGCAGGGCTCCATGTCGCGTTGACAGGGGGAAAAAGATGAGCAGGACCAAACAGCAGAGGACTTTTTTGATCTACACTAATGGGTTCACTTGATATACCACAAAAGAAAGAGCGAAAGCAGGGGAAGAAGTTGTTCTAATAGCTGGTGCTTCATTTCAGAGTCCCACATAATGAAAACCACTGAGAACTGAATGCTGCACCAGGCAATATGTAGCCCTGGTCTCTATCTCCCAGGCCATCCTGCAACAACAAATTGTCCTTCCCAATTGTATCATGACAAAACCACATATTTTTTCAAGCTAGAAATATAAAATGCTAAATATTAAAAACAAACAAATAAACAAACAAAAAACACAACAACAACAACAAAAAACAAACATACAAACACAACAGACAACCACCAGTCTATTAATTTAATTCTATACAAACTTTTTTTTAATCTCAAATCTAAGAGTTGAATCACTTGGCTTAAAGAGATAGAATTGCAAAATCTAATATGTCATTTTTGTTTCATTGTCCTAAATAAACAGAACAGCATATTTTTAAATATTTTATCTATTTCCCTTTGAAACACATCTTAGGAAGAATCTGACAGCTCTCTCCATTTTTATCTTGATATTCAGCTGTTGTTCTAAACATAAATTGTTCTTTGAACACTTATTTGTCCACTGTGATGAAACACAGTTGTTATTGTTGAATTTTATTTTTAAAATAGCAACTTATCATAAAATTTTTCACTCTTCTAGGAAAATCATTGTCTTCCAATTGTATGTTAGCTAAAACCTGTGGAAAACTGGTGCTTTTAAAGTTATTTAAAATTAAGTTCTCATTTGTAACAAAGAAAGCAGCTTTACAATTCAGCAAGAATATAATTGAGTAACAGCATCTTAATGAGATAGGTTTTCTTGGATTTGTATATGCAAAAAAACAGTGGGTATAAAAGTATATTCTTAGCCCATATGTCTGTTTTGTTTAACTATTTGAGTGCCACTGGCATGGCTTTGTCTCATGCCTGTCAGTATTCTCCTAGGTAATACATAGGCATGATTTGGAAAAAGGTACATGCTCGGGACTAGTCCACATAGGTGCTTCAAACACAGCAAACTCATCTTGGAGCAGAAGTGAGGTAAGAACCTCACTGTGAGGATCAGAGAACAGTCCTTGGCCTATTTAATTAAATACATTAGAAGTGGCCATAGTGTCCCTGGAAAGTATTTTGATAAACTACCAACCTGCTAATGTGAGGCCAGCCTCACCGCAGAGAGTTGTTTGAAACCTACATAAAGCAAATAACTTCACTGCAGTGCCTCTTGCAGATCGGCTGGTGCCCGTGTCCTGTGACAGATAGTGCAGATGTGTAACAAAGAGAACTCCAACTAAAAACCATGGGGTGTTTGTTCTTGGTCTTGCTGTTGTTATAATTTGTTTGGTTTAAGCATTTAGTCTAGCAGCTGTTGGGGAGAGGGGGATCCAGCTAAAAGTTCACTTTCCTGAATTTATGATTAGAAAACAAGAAAACAATCAAGGCAAAGACAGATAAGACAACCGCAAGTAAGAAAACACCAGATAGCTATAATTATATTTGTTCGCTTGATTAGATTACAAATAGGTGGTATTCTCTCACCCAGTAATTCTGTGAAGTAAGTGAATTAATAAAACTAAATATATGATGATATGGTAGAAAAGCATTATCTGCAGCACAGAGGATGGGAGGGGTGAAATGCACTTATTTAGATAGATTACATCAAACAAGTGCTAACGAAACTTATAATACCAGTCCTGCCTCTTTAACTATAAGTAACTATGTGCTGCTAGATGCAGAATCTTAGGATTTTTAAAACATTTTCATGATTTTTAGGATCCGTGGCAATCTGTTTTAGTTTTCTGTCAGCAAACCTATGTACCTCCATTATAGCCTCAGAGAGCCACTGAGTTCAATGCAGTTCTCACCAGGGTAGCATGTTTCTTAGAGCCTTGATCATGTCACTTCATGGAAATCTCATCTTGCATTACGAAAAGGCTCCTGGCTTCATATTTGCGAAGAGCACAGAAACACTGGGCCATGCTCCTTTCCAAAGAAAAGGGAGCAAAAAGAAAGGACTTCACAGCTGCATCAACACATATGAACAAGCACTTCATAAAGGTATCAGGGGAAGGGCTCATGATTTAGGCAACTGGTTTATTCATAATGAAGCTACAAGGAACGAGTTTTGATGATCATAGAATAATTCAAGAAATGTAGCAAATAAGCAGGAGAAGGAAGTCTTAATGTAATTACACTTCTGATTTAATTGCTGCAAAAGATCTAGTGAACTAGTTTGATTGGCTAGAACATAAGCACAGACAAATGATTGAGGGCAGCCCCACAGAGAAGGACTTGGGGGTACTGATGGATGAAGAACTGGGCATGAGTTGACAGTGTGTGCTTGCAGCACAAAGGCCAGTCGTATCCTGGGCTGCATCAGAAGAAGTGTGGCCAGCAGGTTGAGGGAGGTGATTCTGCCCCTCTGCTCCACTCTGGTGACACCCCATGTGGAGTACTGCCTTCAGCTCTGACTAATCAGCACAGGAAAGACATGGATCTGCTGGAGTGGGTCCAGACAAGGGCCACAAAAATAGTCAGAGGGTTGGAACACCTCTCCTATGAGGACAGACTGAGAGAGTTAGGTTGTTCAGCCTGGAGAAGAGAAGGCTCCAGGAAGACCTTATTGAATCTTTTCAGTACTTAAAGGGGGCCTATAAGAACAACGGGAACAATCTTTTTAGCAGGGCCTGTTGCAATAGGACAAAGGGTAATGATTTTAAACTCATTATTCACTTATGTTTGAAATACAAGTTGGGCGACAGCATATACAAAATAATAGATAAGTAGAATTGTTCAGCTAATTAAGGACAAGAGACTTGAAAAAGCCAAATTTTAAGACATTCTAAGAACTGATTGCTAAGATCCAATAAATCTAAAGCTCCTTAAAGAAAAGGAAATTATCTTAGTACAGAAAACAGAATAAATCAAACAAGGATATGTGCGTAAATGATCAGTCCTTCAATGGTCTTAAAATCAAATCACAAAAAGTGTATATTAGGCAGAACTGATAAAGAGGAGTTTGAAAAAAAAAATATGTAGACAAAAGGAAGAAAGTGCAAAGGTCAAGATCCAAAATGAGATATCACAAGTAAGAGAAAACAGGCATATTAAAGTGGAAGCCCAGGGAAAGGTTTTCTGCTCTTTGGCAAGTAAGCATTTGTGGTCCAATGTTGCCAACAAAGGAAAAAAAATGGCACTCTCATGTCAGGCAGTTAGCATAACTAGCACCAGTGAGAAAGGAATAAGAACTCAGATGCAGCAGGGGAAGAACAGACTAGAAAATACTTTGATAAATTAGCTGTTTTCACATCATTTGGGCCTAATGTATTTCACTTTCATGTGTGAAAAAGAAGTATATGAACAACCTCAGAAGCATTAACTGTTGTCACTGAGAGCTCATGGAGGGTGAAGAGATATTCCAGGAAATAGGGCAAAGGTAGTGCTGACATTCTTCTTTCTTAGAAAAAAACTGAAGGAACTAATTGGTGTGTACGCTCCTAGAAAATATCAATGAGATAAATACCAGTCAAAAACAAATCAAGTCAAGAAAATCTCCTCTCTTCCTGTGACAGAGTAATAATGGCTCTCAAAGACAAAGTAGAAGCACTACCTTTGAAATACTTTAATTTCAGTACAGCTTTTGACACTGCCTCACACAACTCTCACAAGCAAGCACAGATTAGAAAGCGTGCTCCTACACCAAAGAGGTGCATCTAATGGGGACCCTAGGGGTCTGCCCTGGGTCTTATGCTTGCACAATTTAATGGTTGCACCGATGGTTTGGATGAAGGAATACATACTAAGTGTGCTGCAGGAAGCGACACAAACACACCAGAGGACAAGATTGGAATTCTAATCTAAAACCTCTCACCTAGCACAAAAATTGGTCAGGAAGAAAGAAGATGGACTGCAGTAAGGACAAATAAATAAAAGTCTGTGCTTAAGTGCACGTAATCCACTACATAAATATAAAGCGTACAATAACCACTTAAGCAGTCACTATGGAGAAAAGGATTTGACATTATGAATTACCATCTGAACTTGAGTCAACAATGTCATGAAGCTGAAAAAAAAAAAAGGCAAATAGCATGTATAAATAAAGGCACATAATATCTATAAGCACAAGTATCAACCATCAGCATAGACAAATGTTTCTGTTAAGCCATGCTAATACAGTAATGCACGAGTACAGCATAGGTAAGTACCTTCTCATATCTTCCCACTGGAGCCCCTAAGCATAAGTACCTGTTTGGAACTGTACAGCTACGGCTGATCCTACCTTTCGGCAGGCAATTGGACTACATGGCCTTTTAAGGTCCTCTCAGTCTTACCACTACTGAGTTCTGTCATCAGTGAAACTCTCCAGAATAGCTTAAGATTGCACTGGCAGCACTACTTTCACCAGTACTTTCCTGGCATTAGGAGGGCAGCAGTGAACTCTGAGTGTTGTCCTCTAAATGGCACACAGTGAAATCATTCTTCTTCTCTCTCCATGAGTTCTGGTTTTAGAAAGGAACTCCACTCAAATCAGAACATATGAAACTGAGAGACAGGCATATTTATATCCCGATTTCCTAAAAAACACACTTTTCTCATATTTTTTCTCAAGGCTTGGAAGGGAAAAGAGAGCAAAGCAGAGCAGCCTGGCATGCATTCAGAGACACCAATGAAATACTTGCACAGATGAGGTGATTAGAGCAAACAGAGTAAAATCAGAACTTGGAGACTCCATGGACAAATTTGACCCTTGTCCTTCAAAGAAAATGACAAAATAAATTCAAAATTCAATTCAACAATAGTGGCAGAAAGAGTTGGGTAGATAAGAGATTTTAGAGACTCTGGACAAAAGAGATTATAAGAGTTATGGGAAATCCCAGGGGGCTGCAAGTGAAAGATTTTCTTTCTGCCTCCCCTGCTTCCCATGCCACGCCTGCAGACCCACCTCTTCCTTCCAGGAGGGACAGGGCCCTGGTATCACCTATGTTTCATGAAGCTTCCGAAACGCAGGTGTTGCACGGGACTCAGAATGGCTGTGCTTAGGGTGATAATTGCTGGACTGATAAACTGGCACCACTTTAAGGTGACTAAATCAAACCCTTGAACCAAAGCCCCCCTCCAGACCAATTAGGGATGATAGGTACAATGTAACTTCATTTCAATCCCCAGCATATAAATATTCTCTGTTCTGTTACTATGGGGTGCTAGTTCCCTTGGCATTAGCCTGCTGGCACCCAGTCCTGCATAGGATTGTAATAAACATGGTATCTTGTCTCTGTGTGTGGACTGGATTTTGCACACCAGGTAAAGAATGCACTTTTGGGACAACACAGTCATGCCCAATGACTCTCCATCTTAGTTCTCACCCAGGAGCTTCTCTGCTCCCACTGTGCAGCTCTTCTACTTTACCACCAGCTTTTCAGATGAGTTGCCCCTTGCACCTCTCGGGGAGGGGGGTCTGAGCAGGGGCTGGCATGGCCCCTGTTGGAAGCAGGAGACAGGGAAGGTAGCAGGGCACCAGGGCAATCTGTGCTGCCTGCAGGGGCCTCTCCATTGCACCACCCCAGCAGCAACGGCAGCAGCAGAGGTCTTTTCAGGCAAAGATAGAAATGAGGAAAGAAGTTGCTACCTTCAGAACTCTGCTCCTGCAGGCAGCTACCTACTTGAACTTATGTTCTGGCTTGTTTGTGGGGGTGATTTACAACAATGCCTACTGCCTAAATAATCTGTGTTGTAACAGCTTTGCACCCTTCCCTTTGTTCTCCTGGAGGTGCTCACTCCTTTCATCCCCAAATCTCTTTGTTTGGATTTGTTTGGTTTTCTACCATAAAAGAGCTTCAGTCTGTAGCAAAGCCTGTGTCATGGACCTCCTGATGCTGTATAACTCTTCATCATACATAGCAAAACAAACAGAAAGAATTTGAAAAATAAAACCACCAAGATGAATGTAATGCTTGTTTGAAATTATTAGTGAAGAAAATCCCAATGAAAATAAATTAAAACTTCCCAAATTCCTACTTAATGAAATTGCATAAATAATACCTGAAGCAACAGGTACTAGAAGAGTGCCGTTAGAGCAAAAATAAACAGCTTACATGCATTTTATATAGAGAAATTAGAATTCTTTCCATTGTTGCATTCTTGAGACTTACACACTAATTTTGCTACAATGCAGCAGAGCCCGCACTGCAGTAATAGAATATTGATTGTACAATGTTCAGAGACAAGGAACTCATGTTGCTGAACTTTATACACATGCATGTTGTTGCAGCAAGAAATACACATCAATATTCCTTGCCAAATATATCCAGCCACCACTGTGCCTGCTGGTGATTTAATTACAAAAAATAGAACTTTTGGTGGGACACAGTCAATTTTGCATTAAACTAAAATGCAAGTAATGGAAATGGCACTGAGAAAAGAAAAAGATTAAATGTTCAAACCCAGGAAAGTGTGATGTTCATTTAGTTCTACTTCTTTGCTAGTTTATTAATATGTAGGAATATACTTCAGAGTTGCCAGGAACTTCTGTTAAGATGAGTAATGTCCCTGTAGTGCAGATTTCACAACCTAATTTCAAACAGCTTGAAGTTTCATAGGTCATCATTGGTTTGAAGCCCACTGTTAAATGAAGGATAATGAACCAGTGGTTACCATGCATGCATTACTCCTCAGAACAGCCTCCTGATACACTTCTTCAGAACAAATCACTCATGATACAGGAGTAATATGAGAGTAATGCAGGCTACTTGCCTCACATTCCTTGCTCCTACTTCTGCCACAGGCTGCACATCCCACCCCACAGATGGGGGGCAGGTCAGCACCCACCATGGCTCAGTTCCTTGCTTCTGTTCCACTGCTGGATCTAATCAGCCTCTAAAAGATCCTCTCTTAATTCCTTAGTGGGATTTCCTGATGGTGCCATGAATATAATACAATTTTTACATGTATTTTAAGGCAATTTCTATGTAATGGTAGCTACAGAAAAATATGTGAATAGTCAAGTTTTTCTTTGAGGATTTGTTTCATTGTTGGTGGCAGAGAGAGGATTAGGCATTTAGTCAGCTAGCAGTGACAACTACTAGACAAAATACCGGACTGATGGTCTGATCCCCTAAGGCAATTTCCATATTTCTCTTTTCTCATTTGGAAGAGAATAACATTATTCTGTTTTGTTCACTGAACAATATCCTACCAATGATGTATTATGAACATCCATATCCACTGAGCATACTTTGTGATTGTAACTGCCTTTAAAAAGTCTTTACACTGTTAAAATCACCAGAAATAACTTCAAGACACTCAGAAGACTTGGGGTAATTTTTTAACAGTGCAATGCACAGAATCTTATAAGCAAGCAGTTTGCATATTCACATGTTTTTGAATCCAGATGTATTTCAGCATGCCATGGAATGCAGTCTGTTGGTAAAATAATAGTATAGAAATAGAGTGATATCCTGCCCCCGTTCACTTGCTTCCCCTCTCTTGTTATGTTTTTAATGCCTTTCCATCTTGCAGAGACAAATGTTGACTTCGAAGTCATGTGTACTACTCTGTACAAATTACTACTTCCCACTACAAAATACAGCAAGGGAGCAAAAAATATTGCAAACTCTGTATCTGTGGTCTCCTTTGTGTTCCCATTAACTGTTAACTACAAAATTTGACTTGTGATTAATTTTAATCCCTAGAGGAAGAGAGCTCAGTACCATTAGCTCTTCAACTTCAACCTTCCACCAATAAAAAATATTTCCTTTAAAGTGCTTATAGTTATTTAGACTCTAAACATGTCTTAGTCTTACCTAAGAGGAAAAACATAATATCCGTCTTCTTGATTGGTATTCATTATGGCCTACTATGTAATTACCTTAAAAATGTTTACAGAAGATACTTCTTGCATCCAGCTTTGTATACCTTTGCATTGTCCCTTCAAGGCATTAGTTTCATATACTATAAAGCACATGAAAGATGCCTTTATTACCACAATTCATTAGAATGTGCTAAACAGTGCCAAAAGAAGAAGCATTTTTTTCATAGACAATTATTGTTATTACCTAGTGCAATTTACATTTTGCTGAAGAGAAAAGAAAGAAAAAGTTATCTTTTAAAATTAAGCCATTGTGAATAGTAAGTTTGATTCTAAAACACAGTGCAGCAAAAGCCTGAAGGCTCTTTAAATTTGCTAATTTGTGTTTGAAATCCATTAAACTTCACCAAGACCAGCTTAACTAATCACGGACATTTTTGATAAGTGCACCAGCCTTATCCACCATCTAAGACATCTACTGGAGGACCTAATTTCAAAAAAAAAAATAATCTTCCTATACTTGGAATTATTATTTTTTAATGGATGGACAAAGGACACTATTTAATAAAGTTTTTGTTTTGCATCCCATGTTTTAATAGCTCTCAGAATTCAAAAGACAAATGGATAATCTCCCTCCTAAATTGTTGTTGAGCTACTTCTAAGCAAAGAAAAAGCTGTAGAAAGGCCTGTCTGGAGTAGTCCGCTTAGGATTTTGGCCCATGGAAGAGGAGGTTCATCTGCAACACAGAGAGGTAAGGAAGCTTCATGCAGGATATTTTTCATATAAAATCATAGAATCATTAAGGTTGAAAAACACCTCCAAGATCATCAAGTCCAACCATCAACCCAACACTACCATGAACACTAAACCATGTTCCAAAGTACCACGTTTTTTGAACACCTCCAGGGATGGTGACTCCACCACCACTCTGGGCAGCCTGTTCCAATGCTTCACCACTCTTTCAGGAAAGAAATCCTTTCTCATATCCAGTCTAAACCTTCCCTGTCACAATTCAAGCCCATTTCCTCTCATCCTATCACTAATTACTTGGGAGAAGAGACCCAACGCTCACCTCCCTAAAACCTCCTTTCAGGTAGCTGTAGAGAGTGATAAGGTCTCCTCCTCTTCTCCAGGCTAAACAATCCCAGTTCCCTCGGCCACTCCTCATAAGACATGTCCCCAAGATCCTTCATCAACTTTGTTGCATTTCTCTGGATCTGCACCAGCACCTCGATGTCCTCCTTATACTGTGGTGCCCAAAACTGAACACAGGACTTAAATTGACTTAAACGCAGAGACAGTTTATGCATCTGAGGGGACTTCTTCTTTCAGTTGTCCAAATCCCTGTCCCTAAGGAAAATGGCTTCTGGTAAACAGCAGACTACCTCCTTTCATCTCTCTGGAGGTATTAGAGAAGGAAGAAGATGTAGGACAAGAGATCTAGTTCCAGTTACCCAATATATCCAGCTTTCTGAACCATTTCCCCAATACACACACAGTCTGCTGAGCCCAGCATATGTTACCATGCCTCTTCTCCAGCACAGAGAAGAAGTCTGTCTGAAAGACTCTTTTTTTGCAGAGGCAGAGCTAAAGGGTTGAGAGATGAGCATAATAAGACTTCATTAAAAGGAACAGAGCAAAGGACTGCCCTTGCATATTGCATGTAAAAATGATAAACTTTGTCCCAGTAAGAAAAACAAATCATAGAATCATTAAGGTTGGAAAGGACCTCAAAGATCATCAGGTCCAACCATCACCCAACACTACCACGACCATTAAACTATGTGCCCAAGTGCCATATCTACACATTTTCTGCATCTCCAGGGATGGTGCCTCCACCACCTCTCTGGGCAGCCTGGGCCAATGACTCACCACTCTGTCAGAAAATAAATTCTTCCTGACATCCAGTGTAAACCTCCCCTGGTGCAACTTGAGCCCATTCCCCCTGGTCATATCGCTAGTAACCTGGGAGAAGAGACCAACACCCACTTCACTCCAACCGCCATTCAGGTAGTTGTAAATAGTAAATTTATGGCTCCAAAAATAGGAAAAGCTATTATCCTATTTTTGGAAAAACAAAAGCTGGAGAAGTCTCTGGGGAGACTCTGAGTCAGGGCGTTCTGCAAATAAATATAAAATAAATTAAGAAAAAAGCTTTCTGTGTCTCAGAAACAATGGCTGTGGTATAGGTGAGGGAAGATCCAAACTTCAGAACTCTTCAGGATCAATGAAGAACAGCAATTCACAAATAAAAATAGCACGTAACCAAGAAGCCGAGGTGCTGTGATACCATGCTTCATGAAGGACTTCTAAAGCAGAAAGCTGTTATTCACACTGGGAAACAATCGGTTGCTTTCAACTACATCTCAAACAAAATGAATGGAAATCATGAATCTGCAATGTTAAATATCAAGTGAGCTGTGATGGCATCCTCAGAACTGAAAATGCAGTGAACTGTAGCACTCATAATATTCTTCAACATAAATTGTAAAGGTCTTTTATGGAAAGTCTGAGCTTAAAACGAATGAGGCATTGAAATCATTGTGCTCAGAGAGTGCTGGCTCATCCCTACAGATGCTCTTCATGCACTAAGGTGTCTGAGATGTTGCTTACATTTTCCAGCGTGGTTTCCCCAAGAGCCACATCGATCTTTTTTTGTACTGGATGAACATCTGTATCATCACCAGAAGGTCAAAGAAAAGAGAAACTCTGACATTAGAGCAGGCCACAATTTATGTGAGAGAAGACAGAAAAAGAAGACAAAAGAAATGTGTTAGGAGATGCTTGTGTCTGCTGAGGTATCAGCTTTTCAGTGACAAAGTCTTCTGCAGTTAGTTCATTAATAAAACAAAGTCATTGAGGTAAACCTAAGCAAAGAGCAGGCTGGGTTTAGACCCAAAAGATTACGCGTCCATCAAATTTTTGCTCTAAAAAACAAATAAGGGAGAAAATGTTCAATTGCAAAACCCCACATGCCACAGATGTCAAAGATTTTAAAAAAATATTTGGTGGTCTATACTGCAATTGACTCTGGACCATCTTAAAGTAAAATAGCACACCACTAAAATCAATTACCACCGTGAAGGTTTTATGTGAAGGTGTAGTATATGTAGTCAAGGAAAATGCAGACTTGATCATTTTTCAAAATGGTGTCAAACAAAAGTGTGTTTTTATTTGGCACTGACACTAGTTGTACTGTTGGAGCAAACATGTAGACAGCGTAGGCAGATACAATATAGGCATTGCCTATCTTGCCTGCACATTAGAAGAATTGTTTTTTAATACATCACCCTTCCAACAGAGGGGCTGATTTGAAAGCTGTGGGAAAAAAAAAAAAAAAAAGGTTAAAACTATGACAGAATTTAGTTTAGAAGGTCTACAATGATTCAGGAGAACATATTTTCTCTTATCCTCTTCCCCTGAATGTACATTCTACTAGGCTGCTGACAGTTTAACCCAAATCATCCTCCTTCCCTCCTCATGGTCCAGAAGAGGGCAGCTTCCCCACTCTCTGAATTCCCCTCACATGGGAGAAAATCCTTGCCCAGCTCTTCTGCTCTTCTCTCCCAAGATAAAGTGATTCATTAAGGTACACTCATATACCAGAAGAAATCAGATTACATACTTTGAAGTGGCAGGATTTTTTTTCCCCAGAAGGGAAAAATGTTACTAATTGGTAAGGCCAAATTACAGGCTCTCAATCCTACTTCAAATTTGACATACTGATATGAAGCTGGAAATCTACCTATGCACAAGGCAGCATCAAAATACCTTCAGAAGCACATAAATCAGGAGAATACCAGGCAAATAGGAAATTAATTTTTAATGAATGTTATAGATGGCTACAGAGTTCAACAGTACTCTATTTCCAAAGGTACCTAGAAGAAAATCACCTGGGACGTGTTAAAAATTAATATGGAGTCTGTCAATGTCACTGTATCATTGTTGGAGGTTGATGGACAGTCATCTGTTAAACAACGCGTTCAGAGAAAACACAACTGTTTTAACAACAGATAACAGCAAAGGATGCAAAAGAGTGAGCAGTGAGGCAGAGCTCTGCCTGTGCTTAAAGCAATATTTGGCCATGCAGGAAAGATTCAGTGCTGTCTATAGGCATTTAGGATAAATGAAGATTTAATTAATCACATTGAAGTAATGGATGCAATACACTGACTTGTAGTCAGTTCTAGGAAGCTTCTGGGTATAGATTGTAATGAAGGCACTGAAAAATGGAATTCAGGAGTAGTCAAAGGGAGAATACTTGAGCAGACAATCTACTCTTGTGTCTGAGGAGATTGGAGCAAACAAATTCCAGCTTCATGAGATGTAATAGAAATTCCATTAATTTCAAAAGCATGCAATTGTTTTACAGTTGCAAAGAGGTCCTTTAGGAACAGAAACAGACATAGGACTCTGAACAATAAACTTGAGATAAATTTCTTTTTTTTTTTTTTTTTTAAATTTTAATCACTAACTCCTTTAGCCATGAAAAAATACCACTTGAATCTTAGCACAATTCCTTACTAGGGAAAGCAGTCCTCTTTTTAAATATTTACAAGACATGGCATTCTAAAGTAATCAAGATTCACTTTTTAAGCATATGTGTTAACATTAAATTAATGATTTTGTAGTTCTTAATTATTTGGAATAATTTTAGAAAAAATATTTTGTGTGCAATGCTACACTTCCTACTTCTGTGTGTTTTTTTCCCCATAGACTGGGTAAAAAAGGACTGCAAATAGAACACAAAACTGACACCATTGCTGAACAATCCTTTCCATGTGTTCTTGCAAATGTGGTAGATGTATATTTTTCTTACGGATTTCAGTAGGTCTTGATCTCTTTTTATTAGCGACTTATCTGAATGGCACATTCATTAAAAAAGCATTTTTTTCTAGTTTTGCAGATTGTGTAAATTTAAAGATAATGTATTCTGTACCAGCACCCCAATAAGATAAAACATACAGTGACATTATACAGTAGTATGGGTATTTTACTGACTTTATATTCCAGCAGTATGTTTCATGCCTCATTTGGTAGAAAACTCATTAAACTAGTGCAAACCATGTTTTAATGCAATAGGCTGAGACTTCTTTCCCAACTAACTTGAGTCCCTGCCTATTTTCTGTATTTTCATGGTCGAGTTAATAATTGCAAACTTTTAACTCTTCAGTTTGCTCCGGTTTCCTTTACATAACATTTATTGGTAGCTCTATATTTTGAGAAAGAAGAAAGAAATTAAAAATAAATTATCCCCTTGGGCTCATGGAATAAATTCTGCCTTCATATAATCTGTACTCTTATGGGGCATTATGTTTTATTGAGCTCTCAATTTGTGACAAGAGCATTAACTGAAAAACAGAAATATCAATAGGGAAGAACACCAAAGAGTGAACAGCTGAACAAAACAGCATTTTAGCCATGATTTCAGATTTGATAGCTGAAATCTATTGGAAGATTTGCTGCTAGAATCTCGTGTAAGACAAATAGATTGCTAAAATGCTTAGAAAGTGTAAAATAACATTTCCACTGACTAATTATAAGTAGTTCATATGCATCCATATAGATATTTATGCACAGTGATGTGTCCTAGGTTTCCAGGTTATCCAAGCGACTGTCCAGCTAGTGGCAACTCAGGAGTAGGTCTTTCAGAAACGCTGTCTTGAAAGCTCCAAAACACCTAAAATACAAATATACCATAGCCCTGGCTCCAACATTTATAGAACTTATTAAGTCTAGACCTAAAATCAGTAACCAGCAGAACAGTGCTGAAATCTTGCTTAGGTAATCCAACAAGAGTGCAGTCAGCAATGTATTTGTGAATACAAAGCAAGAGCTGACAGGACTGCGGTTGTATCATGCACATAGTAAGTGGTGGAAAAGTCAATTCTACTACTGCAATGTAATTATTTGAGAATAAATTTTGACACTTTTTGAAAAGGATAAATTTATAGTCTCAAGGACCTGGTTATGTTAGAGGATCTAGAACACACAGAAGAAAAGCCTCTTTAATATTATTTTTTTCCTGAAATTACAACCCTAGATAGGATCACAGGACCAGAGAACTACAGAATATTTGAGATCAGAAGGGACTTCTGACGGTCATCTTGTCCAGCCCCTGCTAAAGCAGTGTTACTTAGAGCAGGCTACCCAAATTCATGTCCCAATGGCTTTTGAATATCTCCAAGGATGCAGGCTACGCAACCTTCCTGGGCAACCTGTGCCAGTGCTCAGTCAATTAGCATGGAATATCTTGGGCTAGATGGGGGGATTGCCCTGCTGGTCCTATGGGGAAAAGCCTTTTCCTCATATCCCATGTGAACCTCTCTTACTTGTTTCAGCCAATGCCCCATGTTTGCCTAACTCCTCAACCACCTCCCTGTAGGTACTCTGGGGCTTTTTTTAGTGTCCCCAGAGATGCCTCTCCCAGAGGCCGAGACGGGCCCATTCCCTCAGCCTCTGCTCACAGGGTAACCCATTTCCAGGCATTATTTATCCAAAATTATCCATTTTTCCCCACTGAATTTCATAAAGCTCCCACTGGCCTATTCATCCAGCCTGTCCTGGTTCCTGTGAATGACAGCCCTACCCTCGAGCTCATCAGCTGATCCCCCCATTTGCTGTCATTTGAAGACTTGATGAGAATGCAGTCCATCATCTCCAGATCACTGATAAAGATCACTGTACAGCTCCCAGTAGGTATGATTCCTGCCATACCCCTCACCAGCCTTCAGGCAAAGCACAAACCATTAACCACCACCCTCCAGTTGTGCAAATTGTCCCATAACATCTCAGCTACTCCAGCAACATTGCAGGTTTGTGACAGCACATGGTGGTCAAGATCTTCCTGCTCATTTCCCTGGTTATGTGCATTTACATGGATACAGTTAAGAGGGTGTACATCTACTTAAATTTTGGAGCAACCACTGGATCCCCACAGCCATTGGCATCTCTCTTATTGCAACTCTATGGCAAGGGTGGAGCAAGTAATCCACACTGTAATCCATCTCAAAGAAGTATTGAGAAAGCTTTTGCCTCAGACACATAGTACACATTACTGTCAGCTAGTCATGAGATTATTGTAACCAAAAGGTTCTGTCACAATAGCACAATGAAAGAAACAAAATTATAGGAATAATTTATAAGTCAATAAATATCACAGTTGAAGGAAAAGGAAAATGAGCTTGTAGTTACTTAAGATTGTCTAAAAGATCTAGAGTTCAAACAATAATGTCAGCAGGCATAGAAGCAGTGGCCATGAGATAATTTCACTTTCTGCCTGTGATACCACTTGCATTCTTTTTGTTAATCATTTCAGAACAAACACACTGAGCACATTAAAACAGCTACACTAAAAAATAATTTTGAAGTGATCTAATGATTAAATATTTCCTTCCTCTTCCTTGAAGAATACATGTCTCCCAGGCCTGAATCATTCAGTTCTGGATCAGCTAAAAATTCCTGAGATATACAGATATCTAATGATGCAAAAATCTAGTGGTTCTGCTCGGCATTGTCTTTCCATCTCACTCCCAGTGAATCTTTCTGGCTTCTTTGTCTTTGAATGCCAATGTTCTGTTCTCCTACATCTTGGCATGTGGTTGGTTTGGATCTACACCATTGCTTATGTGGATCTAAAAATAATTTCAGGTTACATCTAGAGATAAACCTTATTAAAAATAAAATATCAACCTTTATGTACAAGTCTCAGTAATGAATATAAACAATTTTTGTGTATCACATAACAAGGGAGAATCTCTGCATAAAGTTTGGTACTTGTTGGGACGACCTGCATAATTTAGCTCTGGCTTTTGCATTTCTTGAGTAATGCAGGCGTCTCATACTCATGCTGATAAATTCTTTATATTACACCACGATGTCTCCCCTTTATATAAGGCATCATGCATGGTGGGGTTTTTTTTTGGTTTGGTTTTTTTTTTTTTTTTGTCATGCATTTTATACACGGTCCCATGCACTTCTGTTTTCCTGAGGGAGAGGGATTGAAGAAAATATGCTAACAGAAAAGAGAAAATATTAGCACAGCACACACTTACACTGGCACACACAGCACAGGTTCTCCTTAAACCTGTGCAACAGTTGAATAATTCTGGCCCAGCACATCTGGTTTAAAACATTGGAACTACCTAAAAAAGTGACACATGAAGAAGGAGGAGAAATTAAAACAGTATTTACTCCAGGGTCTTCAAACACTGCAAATATATTTTTTTAGAGATACGTATTCTGCCAACTTGATTCTTGTTAACTTATTCAAAATTTACAGATGAAGGTCACCTCTGTAACATCCTAACAGGATTTTTTGAATGAGAAGTTGTTCTGCCAATGACTAGGCCCAACAAGAATGATAGAACCAGCAGGAAGGCAAACCAGTAAGTCCACTGTATAGTAAGCAAAAACATCGTAACATGAATGACCACTGGAGTTACAAACAAGTCAACCAGCTCATATATAATTGACACCACCCCCAACAATCCCACAAAAGACATAATTCAGCCCACAACAGGTGGTATGAACAGAGAACCAAGGTTTTCCATAGTTGGCAAGGGAAACAGAGAGACTAGAAAGCTAAACATATAAGAGAAAGGTGCCCACATGGCAACTCTCACCCAACCAGCCCGCATTCGCAAAGGTCTAAACAGACCGGGGTACAGCTCCAGGGAGAGTCAGGAGGTCTGCCCTGAACCAGGAAGCTCTGGGGAGTGCACTCCACAGAGCAGACATTCCTGCCTTCCTGCAAGTGGTCCCAGCTTTTATCCCCCAGGCGGGACACCTGACCTTTGTCAACTCCATGAGGGACCCCTGGGGCTCATTTCCCTTATGGCTCTCCCTGCAGGGCCGGCCACACCCTGGGGGACTCACCACCTCTATATGAAGGGCTGTGGGAATCACCCATATGTCAAGCTTAATTCAGGGCTCAGGGTCCAAACCCCACCATTTCAGAAGTCATGAAGAGAAATTGCCTCTCCCAAATACAACAACGTGAAGAGCAAAGTTTGCTTTTCTCAGTGTCCCTCCTGTATACTCACTTTGCCTCCCCTGTCATGGACAATGTTTTTCAAGAGCCTTTAAGGGGGGCCTACAAGAAAGCTGGGGAGGGACTTTTTAGGATATCGAGTAACAACAGGACTAGGGGGAATGGGGCAATGCTGGAAGTGGGCAGATTCAGGCTGGACATGAGGAAGAAGTTCTTCACCATGTGAGTGGTGAGACCCTGGAATGGATTGCCCAGGGAGGTGGTTGAGGCCCCATCTCTGGGGGTCTTTAAGGCCAGGCTGGATGAGGCTCTGGGCAGCCTGATCTAGTGGGAGGTGTCCCTGCTCATGGCAGAGGGGTTGGAACTGGGTGACCCTTGTGGTCCCTTCCAACCCTGACAGATTCTGATCTGTTTTAGCAGAGGACTTTAGAGCCCTAGTGGCTCAATGGTTGGACTTGATGATCTTGGAGGTCCCTTCCAACCTAAAGGACTCTATGATTCTATGATTCTACTGTGACCAAGCTGCAGTATTCTGAAACTAATTAATCTGTGGTGCATTTGTAAGAAGCAACTGCATCTCATTATAGATATATATTGCTGCAGTGAAAAAGCAGCTTAATCTTTCTAATATCTAGTCTTACAGGGTTTATTACACAGCTTCTGGCATGCTAATTTTTCACTTTTTCTCTAATGATTGATAAAAATGCTTACGATGTTGCTCAGGTGAGTTCATTACTCAGTTTTAAGCTATTTAAATTGTGATTATTAATGCCTGTGAAGTATAACTGAGACTAATGTGCAGGTGTGAGACCTGGGTCAGAATCAGAGGACATGGCACTACCTGGTGTCCTGCCACAGTGCCCCATAGCTTACTGGATGCTTACCACATATGTTAAAACATTCAAGTTAAGCACACCAAAAATAATAAGAAATTGAAAGATATGACTTGATGTAATAAACTTTATGTGACAGTGATAAATATTAAAAGAGTATCACAAATTACTCCGATTTAAGGTAAGACAACCAGCCATTTGTGACTGTTTCACAGATCGCGTATTAAAATCTAGGGCTACAGAACAATAAAATGGTGCTGAGTTGTACTCCATTAATCTCACTGAAGATAAATTCTTCTCCTTCCCATATCCTCTCTTCCATGTGCTAGTATTTTTCCAATGGTACGCATTAGTAGCTACAGAATGCAGTTCTTTGCAGATGAAGTGGAAATCTTAATTTAAAAAAATGGGAGCCTACAGTTAGGGTCTGAAATCTCATTTTTTTAAAGTGTTGACCTTCCAGCATCAGTGTGAAAACTCAAAGCTCTAATTCTTCAATGCGAGCACTGCCTGGATAACTGAGATCTTATATTTGCTTTCACCTCTTCATATTTTAAACAGTTTTTATAAGTGACTCATGCTGCTACCTATGGTACCACTTTCACAAAAAAGATCCTGAAAATAATTTAATTCTCAGTAGAGTTGAATGTTTGCAAAGTGGCTGCTTTATACACACATACCTACAGCTGCGTGCACGCATGACTATCAGTGTGTGAAGAATATTTGGTTTGCACTTCTTATAATCTTGTTGTTTTGGGGTTTTTTTGTTGGGTTTTTATCCCTCTACTTGCTTTGTTTCAGTTACCCAGTTAAGGGCCAGATCCAGTACCATATGATAGAAACTTGTGCATGTCATAAATATTCATTGCAAGAAGTTGCAATCATTGTACCTAACAATTATTCAACCAATTGTGCAACTAATTATAACTAACTAATACTTTTGCGCAAATTAACACACAAACAGTACACAGAAAAGAAGACCAGTTTTAGCCATAACATATTTGCAAGAAGTGTATCACCCAACTACAATCCTTACACAAATATTTGCCCCAAATATAGTTCCCTCAAAATAGTTCTTTTTTTTATCTTAAGTAATTCTTATTTTGTTATCTGCAGTAGCAATATTCACAGTGCATAGCAGAAAATAGCTAATTTTGGAGAATGAATCATTAAACTGTTTCACAGCCTGTCAATATAATATCAATACTTTTAATTGCTATTGTTTATGTCATTAACAACCCATTCAAATAAAGCTGCTTAACAAAGATACGTTATCAGGTGTGCCATGACACATTCATTCTGGATTCCAGGAGAGATGCAGACTTCAGAGGGAAAGCTCTCCCTACTCACTTAGCAAGCAGAGCTGTTAAAACCTTGACACTTCCAATTTGCAGAGATATATGCAAACCTTTCCCTTGGCACAGATTCAAGCTTCCTGAATTTCACTGTGAGCTTTAGGTCTGAATTACTCTAAACCGCACAGTAACACTCAGCCAAAACTGTTAATTTCTGCCAGATTCACAGAGCTTTGAATGGTTTCCATTTCTTGTTAAATCAGTGCTGTACAGCTGGCTTAAAAATTAGTTCAGGTTTGGCAGTAAACTCGCAAATTAAATCTGACTCGGTTCTGTACCCACACTAAATCATGCTTAGTAAGTGTAGACCCGCACAGGGAGAGGAGGGCAGAGCTCCCACTGTGAGGAAACTCTGAGGAGCAGCACAGGGGCACGTGGGAAGAGCATCCACCACCTTCAGCTGCAGCAAACGGCCCCTCCCAGCCTGCTCTGTACTGAAACGACTTACTGGATGATGCTAAGAAGCATTCATTGGGGTGAGCAAACCCTGCTTTCTGCCATGGAGATTCCTCCTCACCAGGCACTGTCACATTTTTATCTCTTACATTTCATGTAGCTGTTCTGTCCTCATTATGACAGTAATCAATATAACCCTATCATCAAGCACTGACTAAATTCAAGGACAAAAACCTCCAGGTACAACATTTTTCATCTGGATTAGAGCTGCCTGAGGCAGAGAGAGGTAGCTATGCCAGCTACCTGGGATTAAGGGCTTTGATCAACAAATGACGATTGTCTGCCTTGGCATGTTGATCATGGTTTGCACTTCTAGCTCTCTGCTCCTCCTTTCTCCCTCCACTGTACAGACACTCACGTGGAGGCTGTGTACCACATACCAAGGTAAACTGGATCCATTTCACCTTGCCACACTAAACAGGCCACAAGTTATGGGAGCCAAGCAAACAGCTGAACCATCCAACAGGAGGTTGATGGGGGCTGAGCAGACAGAGCCAGGAGTCACTGTGGCTTCTCCCGGTTGTAAATCAGCATAACATCTGAAGGCAACAAGTCAAATGTCAGGAGCATTAAATCACCTCTGCCAGATCTGTTTTTTTTTTTCCCCAAAAATTTGAGATGGAATTTTTTAAAACAGACGTAATTTTGAAAAATGAAGATTTTCCAATTTTCCAATAATATTCTCCAATATAAAATAACCTACAACCCACAAACAAATTTAGTTTTCTGATTCAAAATAAAGCCTTTGTCTTGCTCTCAGTAGGCTGTGATTGATATAAAGATAAGTTTCACCACTGGGAGGAAAAAAGATATATTCAAATTTTTGCTTGTCAAGAGTGGAGTCCTAAAACCATTTCAAAAGCAGCCTAGTTATAATTTCTATTTCCAATTTGTTACAAAAATAAAATTACAATAAATATATCTCCTGTACTACCCAAATTAATTTGTAAAATATTCCCTTATTTGGCAGGATTCACGATGCCTTCCCCCATCCTCCCAATACTGAAAGTATCATAAAGTTGGCTGTTTCAGAAAAATCCAGCTGGTGCTTAGATTAAATCTAGTGTCAGTGGCAACCAACTTGAACACAGTGTGCACCCAAACCTAAGCTGCAAAATAGTTTGACTTAAAAGAACAACAAAGTAATACAAAAAGAAAATAAATATTTTAAAGCCTTTAATCTTTGAGTTTCCTTTAGGGGTTTGCCCAGGCAAAGCACAGAGCCCCAGATGTGCTTGCAGTAAGCACTGCACCTGCTCTTTCTTTCAGAGCGGTGCAATGCAGATGAACATCAACAACTAGCCTGAAACACAGAGACTCTTCATTTATTTTTTATCATTTTTAATGATAAGATATCTTTTCCTCACAACAGATATCTTTGATAGAAAGCTCCATAGGGAAACCAGGGAGGAAACAGCCCTAAAAGCAGTCTTGGCCCCCACCTCAGGAGGGGTGCATTTTGCCTCTCAGCAGATGGCCAGGACAGGGCTGCCAGAGGCACCTGCAGTACCAGCCTTATGTGGTCCCCACAGAGTAGTAGTTTCTGACTTTGCACAGTCAAGCACCCATGTCACTCACAGGAAAATGCTCCAAAAGGGTCACACTTGGACAGTTGAGTTAGCTTGCTGTTTTCATCTCTTCATGCCTTATTCACCTTTCTGCTTTCCTCCTCTTCTGATGGCTCCCTGTCCTCTTCTCCCCCTCAGCTGCCTTTCTGCCTCTGGCAGGTGTCACAGGACAGCTTTTACTGCAGAAGACCTCAACCTGTGTATGGTTGCCAAGTGTCACCTTAGTCAAAAAAGGTATTGTTTATAATGTAAATAGTAGTGAGGAGAATGATAGATTTTGTAAGTGAAAAGGATGACTAAATTTAGGAAATGGGCAGGGAGGGATGAAAAGCCATGTAGCAGGGAGCTGATAGAAAATGGTGGATCCCTTCACAGGAGGGATCATCCCCATCCCTTTGTCAGGAAAATGAGGACCAGTAAAGACCCTCTATTCCCACCCTTCTTTGCTTAATGCTTATCCTCCCCTCCTTTCCTGTTTCTGTCTTATCAGTCCTCTCCCCTTCCTACCTTTCACACTCTGCCCTGATATTTCATGCTTCATCCTCACTCTCCTATCCTCTTTGTTCCTTTTTTTCTTTCCCATTTTCCACGTCTTTGAAACCTGATGTTCCTCACAGTGCAAAAGCCTGTCTTCCTTTCTAAGACTGAGGACAGATGCAATTTCCCTACCTGAGCTGCCCCATTGCTCCAGCAAACCTGCTTCCACCGCTCCAGAGGGACCAACTCCCAGCACAGGATTCTCCTGCTCTGGCAGAAGGGCTCCTCAGAGACTGTCCCACAGGCACTGGCAACAGATGCTTGGCTTTTAGGGGTGTGATGGGCTGCCTAGGGACTGCTTGCGGGCAGACAGCACACAGGCAGTTCCAATGGAAGGCCAGTCAGCAGTCCCTGAGGAGCCTCGACTTCTCAGGTTTGTAGATGAAAGCTGTGATGAAAACAGTGATGAAAGCTGATGGAGGTGCAATGGCGGGCCCCAAAAACAGTGCACATTCCCAGTTACTAGAGATATCTGTTCTCCTTTGCAGTCTCCATGCACATCCCCTCAAGGATGGTACCAAACGAACTTCACAAAGAGAGCCCAGCAGGGCAGCGTGGATCAGGCTGGAAGGAGCACCGAGGGGAAAAGTGCAATGGTTTTTAAAGGGACGTTGTGCACCTCAGTCTGCCTGACTTGTGGTGCTTAGAGGAAAACACTCCTTAATCAAATGTTTGTATCAAACAGTTTCAAATCATCCTAACAGAAAAGTAGTGAGTTTAATAAGTTCTTGGTATGCTAGGATGGTTTCCATTAATCCTTCACGTAGTGTTAAGATTTCAGCCAACAATCATTCATCCTGAATTTTCTAGTCATTACTTTATCTCCTACTGTTTAACACGCCGTCAAGCATTTTCCAGTTCTGCCATAGGACCCATTTCCTACTTTACACCAAACTTGTACGTTTTTCATATTCATTTTATAAATTCTTGTTTCTTTTATAGAATTATTATGCTAATTCCAAGTCAATTTATGATCACTTAAGGATGAAGTTGTGATATGAAAATGTTATTGTTTTCACTAAGCTGTAGCATATACAATACATCTATTTTGATGACAGATTAAACACGCCCAAATTTATGAAGGGTATTATGTTTTTAATGACAAAATCAAATTATAATGAGGAAAGATAGACATTGATACATTCAGATCAGGACCAGAAAAAATCTGAAATAATTGGCATGATCCTTTTGTCAGAGAGAAACAGGGAACTATTTTTCTACAGTGACGTATAAGCTTTACATAAGGATAAGTAATGCGTGTCATCTAACAGGCATTTCTGGGTTGCCCTGTCATTAAACTGAAGGCAAATCTATGAGAATCCAGCCCAAGAATTTTCTTCAAGATATGAGGACATAATGTGTAGCTATGGAAAGAGGACTATCATTCTGTAAAACTCTCTGGAAGGCTGTCCATCCAGGAAGTTATTCCAGAATAGCTTGGTTTACTATATGCTCATGTTGGTCAGTTTGCATGCATTGCCAGTTCATTGATAAAAAAGAGAAAAAAACCCAAAAGGATAGAGAGAGAGTGGAGAAGAGCACAAGGGGAAGAGAAACGCAGGTCTGTGAAACTGGGAGGCTATGAAGCTAAAAAAGTAAATTTGACATTAAAAATGGTGAGCAAAATCATCTGATAATGCGGGAGAGATTATGATCATCTGTGCATATGTGCAAAGGTATATACCAGGCCATATATGCTGCAATATGGAAAATCATGGAAAAGGGGGATTGTAATGTCCTCTAGCAATCTGTAGAAGAAATTAACTGGTACATTCTTCTTTGCACAGTTACTAATACCAGCATGGCCCCAGCAGGAAAGAGGAAAGGAATCAGTTGAGGAGGATCTGGGTTATCAATAAAAATGAAAAATCCTAACTCAAAAACTCAAGAGGAGCAGCAAGATCTTGGTACTCACATGGACGATGCCTTGCTTTGAGGAGGGGCAAAGGGGCAGCCCCCAGGCTCTGAGTATGGCCAAAGTCACAGACCCCATGCATGCAGTAGCCAGGCCAGACAGTGGGACCCCCCAGGACTTTCTGGCACAAGCTCTGAGGCTTCATCCTTCAGAGAAGAGCATGGAGAATATACTACCCCAAGAAAGCTCTTAGAGGCAGCTGAAGGGAAGTTGCCTTTCTTCCAAATGGGGAAGTGACGCCATGCTATAATAACCACAGGATTTAATGATTTTTTCATACTTCAGCAAGAGATAGTGTGCTTTGCTTTCCCTCCAGCATTAGGTGCATGAGAGATACCAGCAAAAGCATCTCTTCCCTATTTTCCCTGCTGTTTTTCTTACTCTGGTCACACAAAGGTAAATTAGTATGCAGAGTGGAAGGCAGAGGGGAATGAGGCAGTCATAGCAGATTTATAAGAGGAGATTTGGGCACCTGGGATAGCGTGATGCAAACAAGAATTCTGAAGCACAGAAAGAAACTAGAGACGTACCCTGTTCAAGAAGAGCTCAAAGGTAACAAGTCAAAGGAGAAAATTATTTTCCTCAGCGCCAACATAAGACACAGATATGGATGAAAAGATCTTTACATCTCCTTACAGATGGTACTATGAGTGTACAGTTGAGAATCATCAGCATTAAACCAGAAGATATGAAGGTCACTTATCTAAACTTCCATCCAGCCCTAAGCAATGTAGATGTTAATATACAGTCATTACTTTGAAAGCCCAGATGACTCATAAAATGGGAGCTACAGCTTTCTGTTTCCCAGCATTATTGTAGCATTTTATTAGTTAAGACTATAATACAGAGCAAATTCTCCCCATCATTAACATAACTTTTTTCCATGCTATTTAAGAAATGAGGAGTTAGCAACAAAAGCTCCATTTCATTGTTGTTAATTTTTTTTATTAGCTGCCATGTTTTTAGCTGCCCTATCATCCTCCCTCTCAATTTCCATCAGTTTATTAACAAAGAGCCATGCAACTACAGCTGCTTTCTACAACATCACAACTGTTACTTGGAGCTTCTTAGTAACACAGAAGATCAAGCTTTGATTGCTTTGTCTTAGAGCTGATGGGTAGGACTAACTTGATTTCCTTCTATAACAAGGTGACCTGCTTAGTGGATGAGGGAAAGGCTGTAGATATTGTTTGTCTGGACTTTAGTAAAGGTTTTGACACCATTTCCCACAGTATTCCTCTGGAGAAACTGGCTGATCATGGCTTGGATGAGATTCTTCACTGGGTAAAAAACTGGCTGAATATCTGGGCCAAAAAAGTGGTGGTGAACGGAGATAAATCCAGTTCTTAGTTAGTCACAGGTGTTCCCCAGGGCTCAGTATTTGGTGTGGTTCTGTTTGATACGTTTATCAACGGCCTGGACAAGGGGATCAAGTGCACCCTCTGTAAGTTTGCAGAGGATACCAAGTTAGGTAGGTGTGCTGATCTGCTTCAGGGTAGGAAGGCTCTACAGAGGGATCTGGACAGGTCAGATTGATGGGCCCAGGCCAACTGTATGAGTGTCAATAAGGCCAAGTGCCATATCCTGCACTTGGGCCACAACAATACCATGCACTGATACAGGCTTTGGGAAAAGTTGCTGGAAAGCTGCCTGGCAGAAAAAGACCTTGGGGTTCTTTTGGTTAAGAGCCAGCTGAATATGAGCCAGGAATGCACAGTGGACAAGAAGGGCAACAGCATCCTGGCTTGTATTAGAAATAGTGGGGCCAGAGGGAGCAGAGAAGTGATCGTGCCCCTGTACTCCACTGGTGAGGCTGCAACTTGAATACTGGGTTCAGTTTTCAGTATCTCACTACAAAAAAAGACACTGAGGTTCTGGAGCGTGTCCAAAGAACAGCAATGAAGCTGGTGAAGGATCTAGAGAATAAGTCTCCTGAGGAGCAGCTGAGAGAACTGGGCTCAATTAGCCTGGAAAAAAAGTAGGCTTAAGGGAGTCTTGTTGCTCTCTACAACTTCCTGAAAGGACGTTGTAGCAAGGTGGGGGTTGGTTTCTTCTCACAAGTAATAGGCGATTGGACAGGAGAAAGCAGCCTCAAGTTGTGCCAGAGGAAATTTAGGTTGGATATTAGGGAAATATTCTTCACCAAAAGGGTTTTTTAAGTATCGGAAAAGGAAGTGTCCTTGGAAGTGGTGGGTGGAGTCACCATCCCTGGAGGTATTTAAAAAACATATAGATGTGGCATGGACTTAGTAGCGCTAGGTTAACAGCTGGACTCAATGCATTAGCTTAAAGGTCCTTTCCAACCTAAATGAATCTTTGACTCAATGATTCTGACTTGTCTCCAGGCTAAGACAGCTAAATGTAGTATTTTATCCACCAAGTTCACATGTTGACATCTTCAGTTAGGTATCTTACTTTGGAGATGAATACCACTCTAAATCCTCAGTAGTGAGATTACATGGGACACTTAATATTTCAACAGCATGCATGGCAATTCCAGCAATTCTTATTTTTTTTCTAGGAGAAGGCAACGGTACACTAGTGCCTGTGATGATCCACATGCTGACTGTGCACAAATGCATACACACACTACAGGGTAGCTGTTTCTTTCCCTGTAATGATAAAAGTACTTGAGTTTGTACAAGTGTTTTTCTTATTTGCACCTATGAAGGCAAAATATAGTAGTGGATAACTACACTATAGCAGTTTTGCAGCTTTTGCTATGGCATTGCAGCTTTTTCTCTTCAGTTGCCACATTCTCTCTGTTCTGTTTTATCTTTGTCATGTATGTCTGTTGCCATCTCTCTTGCAAAAAGCCACTGAAGGCCTAGAAGCAAGGTTGTAACAGGTTGATTTATCACTGTCAGAGGTATTTTATTTCATTCTATCTAAAATTATTGTTATTGTTAAAACACGTCTGATTACAAACTACTTACATGTTTACTATTTGATACTAAGGAAATAATTTGTGGGTTTGCAAGAGAACATTACCAGGGTCATGTAACTTTTTCAGATATTATTTTGCACTGTTAGGTGGAAACACAACTCTCTCTTTTGCCACACAGAGCAATAGTTGCCTCTGAAAGGGAACATTTGCTGCTCCTACCACAAAGGCCATGGTTTTCACACTGATTTATCGTTTTCTGCAGGGCAGTTACTTCAGTCATTAGTAACTCCTGTGATTCTTTTAATGTGACCTAACAAAGCAGGTAAGCTTCCCACTCAAGGTGCTCCTTGACTGAAAATCCACAAACGTACTTCTATTTCCCAACACTGAACATAGAGAACATTTATCAAATCACTCTGGACTGACAACTTACCCCTCTAACTGCACTGCGAGCAGAGCCAGTCCTTACAGAGGTGGCTTCTTGCCCCACCTCCAAGTTAATGTGGAAGGTGGGGGTACCTCGTGGTGATCTCCTAATCAGTTCCCACCCAAGGCTGGCGAGAGCCTGGGTAAAAACCCATTGTGGGGGAGTGTGTGTCTTTCTTGCCTGGTTGTAGACATCATCCATATGCCAACTCTCATTCAGGAATGAGGGTTTAAGGCCAGCATTTCACTATGAGATAACAGCTTACCCAATTGTCCAATGTAATTAATGGCCAAATGATGTTTATCTGGCTTTGAATGCAAAATCCTTTGAAGGGAGAGGGTCTTTGTGCATGAGTTAGGCATGTCTTGGCAACAAAGTGAGAAAGAAATTTCTTTTCTACTACCAAGATTACAGCTGTATAAACCAAATGCCCAGCCCTTTCGGTGAGCCAACTAACCAACAGACATTAACCCCTAAGGCTTTCCACCAAACTGACTTGCTCTTGATGTGTTAAAGGAAAAGTTCCCCCAACCTCTTCCCTTCCTAGACACCTTGTACAAGGTGAAAGTGATGAGAGCACCAACACAACCACAGCAAACACTAAGGCACAGTCAAAGCTCACAGCCTCCCCCACCTCCCTCCATGCCCAGGCAGAGGACTACCCAGGTCGATAAATAAATCTGGTCCTGACAGTTTTATTGGGTCAGGACTACAGTACTTAGTACTGCACTGGATTCAGATACAAGCCCGGCTGATCTTTCTGGGTTGGCTCTCACCTTGAACAAGGATGCCTCCAGGAAGTTTCAGCTCCAGTTCACACTTCTGCTAAGGAAATGGGATGAACACGCAAGCTGAATTATTTTGCCTCTAACAATGACTTTTGGACTACTACGCTGCTTTGGTGATGTTTTGCTTTTTTCTGATTTGAGCCTCCCCTGCAAAAGTAGTCTTCTACCAATATATACCCTTGCACCTGCTGACACCACAACATCAATTAAAGCTGGCTCAGTACTGTCATTAAGCTGTACTAGTAATCTAGTAGAGCCAAATTTGAGGATACATTCTCTGCATCTAAAATACATTGGTTTATCTGTACCAACCAGGAGGCTCCTCACAGCACTTTATTCTTTATGTCATGCCTCAGGTAGCAATCCCCCTGCCCCTCCTTTCAACCTGGGCACTCACCGCAAACACATCCTTAAGGGTTTATGTCAGAACAGGAGTTCTGAATTTCTTGCTAATTCGTTTCTGTTGTTGTTAAACAAAGCCTACACAGGCCTATCACAAGTAATTTGCAATCTAAGAAAGTGTAAGTAATACAAGCACTCTCATGGAGTAGACCTGCAAATTGAAGTACTTCTTTGAGCCACATCTGTCTACACCAGCAAGTAATGGGAATGTTGCACTTACTGGCAAACATAAGAATAATGACTGAAATCAGTTTCTCAGTGCAGAGGTGGCCTATCAAGTCTGGAAACTGTGACACACTACAGAAAAAAGAAAAAAAAAAAAAAAAAGAAAAAAACACATTAAGGTGATGATGAGTAATAGCAAGAAAAACTAAAAGGAAAACATTGTGCTTTCCACTCCTTGATGTCTTCTGGAAGCTATACATTAATCAAAGATCTGAGCCCAGCTACAGAACTGGCAGAAACTCACACCTTGACTTTCATAAGACATGAAAATAAATGACCCACTGGCCTACTTTTGGCCTTAAAATCCAAGATTAGCTGTCTGTCTAAAGCCTTTTGCAAGATCAAATTCATTTGAGGGCATTTTGTATGTGAGGATGTAAAACAATAAGTAAACTCTTTAATGTGCCCTTGTGCTCTAGAAGAGAAACAGTCCAGTCTGATGCCTCCAATAACTTGTTGGCTCAGGCTGCAAGTAAAAGTGAAAGCACAGAGCAGACAGGTTTCCTGCCTGCCAGCCCAGCACAATTTTGTTCTTTCCATCACACATAGTGTTATAGTTTATTAGTGAGAGCACGCCAATATTAATTTAGTAACTTTATTAAGCAAGCAGCAATAAGTAAAACAGCGCTGGGCGGCCAGGGAGTTTCCTCACTCCACCAAGGGCGCGCCACAACCCCCCCCAAAGTCTCTTATTATATACTCTTCTTCTTCTCTGCCTTCCAGTGGTCTTGAAGGAGGGGGTTATGTCATTCTTGGTGACTGCTTCATAAATTTTACACACATGATCACCCAACCTAACCTCAATTCTTCCCCCTATTTTCATTGTTTACAACACAGAATAACTATAGGTTCAAAGCAAGCAAGCATGCAATTTCAAACAGACTGCCCTCACAACAAATTATGTTGATTAATCTTTAAGCAAGAAAAATAAGTTTTAAAGCAGACAAAAAAAAGTAATTAAAAGAAAACAATTAAACAATCAGTTAAAAGAAAACAATTTAACAATCAAAGTTTGATTAACAAATTACAGGTTATCCATTACACATAGCAGTAGCAATGCAAAGATTAGCAGGCCAAAAAGTGTGCACATGCAGGAAAAAACCAAGATTTGGTCCTTTTGCCAGGTGTCCTATCACAGCAGGGGGAACAGATGGAAAAGTCAGCAAAATTTGGATGCACAAAAAAGCTGCTTCATCAGGCAGCATGCTACCTATTTCAAAAATATGACCTTCCAGAAGAGAGATTCCAACTAAAATCTCTAGCTTAACATTGCTTTACATCAAAAATAAATGTCAATAAAAGAATTTGAGGTAAGCAACAAAACTGATACTTCTGGGTTTGCTCTTAAGCAAATTTACAACTGAATCAATCGTTAAAAAGTCAATTTGCAGCTGTGACAAACAAGCAAAGAGGTATTCAAGTCATGGTATCACCAATAATATTAATGATCTTGGTAATGAAAAGATGATGTCTTTTAACAAGTGTTATCTGACACACAAGATAAATACTATTAAATATGAAAAGTCCCTTTAGTTACACATGGAGTTTAGAGGCTTGCAAAAACCAAGCAAATTGGTATGCTGCCATCTCCTTTACCTGTCACTGGACAAAGTAATACCATCACTCATTACTGCCAGCACCACCGATGCCCGAGCCTTGGCTTCCCACAGCACACCGAGGCACGTCGCTTCTGCTCTGGATCAAGGAAGACAACTGCAAAACCAGTGCTGAGTAGTGCTGTACAACTGGGTAGTAGAGGTGCTACAGGTTCCCAGCTAGCAAAAATCTTATCACATTTAAATTATTTTAATAGTGTTTTTTGTTTGTTTGTTTGTTTTTGTTTGTTTTGGGATTTTTTGTTTGTTTGTTTGTTTTTTTCTATGCTAGAGCCTTGCAGAGCTGCCTGTGTTGTGTTTTTCTCTGAGGCATTGTAGTCATAAAGGCATATTGTATCTCTTGAAGGAGAGTCAAAAAGGCACAGCCCAACAGTCAGTTCATGACCAGGTTTGTAATTTAGAGTTGAGCAGGCTTTTGTTTCAGTGCCCATGAAAAACACTCTGCTTAAATGCTTTTAAATACCCATCCTGCTCTTCACTAAGATACTGAAGGTCTGTTTAAGAAAAAAACACCCTTCCCAACACTTCTTTATACTAAAATTTAAACCAGAAAACAAAAGATGAGTCTTTTTCATTTTAATAGGTAATATGTTTTCTTAATATTTCCAGTGATTCTATTAAGTTCTTTTCATGAAGTTTAACCTGCCCTTGTAATTAACAGAGCCACTTCCTACTAATTCTACCCTGTAGCCTAAGCAGAGGAGAGAAATACAATTTCATAAAATTGCACCTCCAGCTACGTATTTCACACCATCATCAACAGATCCATGTAAAGAGTCTAATCTTTGACCTAAAAAAGCTAAGTTATGTTCACACCAGTTTGGAGGGTAGGCTTGGTATACAAGGCTTCTCTTGCAGGGAATGGGAGGAACCCTCCAGCCACAGAAAGATTAAAATCTGGAATGAATGATTTTCTGTGCAGTATTTTCTTAAATAAATCAAACCTGAGTTTAGATTAAATTGAACCCTTGGTCCATTTATGTCTGAAAAACATCTATAACAATATGATTTGTCAAAAATATGACATACATAAATTTTACTTCAATAGCACATATACAGTTATCATTGACATATTAAAAACCTCACATTTTCATTTAACAGAGAACTAAAGTAAAAATACCCCTAAGGCAAGGTCCTGTTAACACCTGCTATCCAACCTCCTTTTTCTGTTTTCAGAAAGGGAAGAAATTAGCTCCTAGCAGGTAGGTATGTAAGATGCATATAGAAATATTTGGAGTGAGTTTGCATGCATAACCTCCCAAACTGCCTGCATGCACTCAGAGGAAACAAACAATATTTCATATTTGCTTTTTAATTTTATTTTATTTTTATCAGAAGATGAGTTCATACCTGATTGAAAACAAATTCTAACCACAGCTAGAAGAGTAAGAAAGAGAAGGGCGGGAATGTGGTAGAGAACAAATTCATGAAGCACCTTCACTTCACTTGCCAGTTGTTTGAAAACAAGCAAACCCCACTCCTCCTCTCCATCTTCCTGAACGACGCTTTAGCTGGATTTCCTATCCTGCCTATTTTCAATTCTCTGCCATCAGCATTGGAATGCTTTTGTGGTGATTACTTAGCAGTGCTTTGACTAGCAATTTCGGTGTCATATGGGTAAGCATCTAAGCTGACAAGCACTAACTGTGCAAACTCCAGTAGGAATTGATTGATGTTTTCCATTTCCTGCTGCCATTTGCTGTGGAGTCACATCTGCTTGCTTTTAATAGGATTATGTAGTACTGTACAAGAAACTCTACTCTTAATTGGCGAACGTTGCAAGATTCAACCCTGCAGAATACAGCGAAACCTTTTGAGATGTTCCTCTCTATTGCTGGAGGAGCTAAGGACCCTCAGTCCTTCCAGGAGTTGCTCAGCTCACTGCAGGATCCAGTCTGAGCCTGTTACCATTCCCTGTGTATTAATTATCATCGCCATAGAAACAGACATAAAGTGCATTTGACTTAAGGAGGACGCACGATTAATATTTTGTAGTTCTAATTTAAAATGTTATTAACCTTTCATAATCAGAACCAGATACTCTCAAATTTTGAAATGATACAGTATTTTATTAAGGTTTGAAGCTGCCTCCATTAAAATCCCTGGAGGTGTTAAAGGCATGCCTTTGACTTTTAATGGGAACAAGGTAAACTCCTAAGTACCTGCACTAACAACATGAATTTTTTATTAATTATGGGGTATGATGCCCCCATAAGAACATGGAAAAAGTTTCATATCTTTACAATACTAAAAAGCTTTGCTGTATTTATTACTCACTTTCTCCAGATCTAAGTATTTGAGAGGCCATAGGGGATGCTGAAAGGATGTGGATGAGCAAAAAAAAAAACCCCACAATATGAAAAGGGTGTGAGGATTGCCAGATTATCAAAACAAGGCAAGACATTTAATATATTTAATTATGCAATACTGCACAATGAGTAGCTATAGCTACGGTGGCTTTAGCACGTCTTTCTGTGCTGACTGTCTTCCTTGGGGAAAATCACAGCGTAAAGGCAACATACAATGTGGTATGTTACTGTGCACCAAATGTTTGGGTGCCTTCAGCTGCCTGCCAGATTAATCACCACCACGAACACACATGCACTCATGGAATACATAACATACGGGTTGTCCTGAGACCTCCACAGCAGCTTGGCCAATGTCAAAGCAGTAAGGAAATCCAGGGAAAACATGGTAATAACCCTGCACCTCAGTTCCCTTTACCTGTTGTGAAGTTTAGGAGGCTTGTGCTTTGCCTGGAAGGCCCAGTCACAGGACCAGTGGAGCACAGTCTGCACTTACTGCTACGTCAATGCCTACAATTCTTCAAAGGCAGAACTCCTGCTGAGTCTTATGGTACAGCACCAGAAGGAAGGTGCTCCTCAATATCATCTGGGTATCTGGCCATCCTTATTAGGTGTAATACCACAGATGATGCACAGACTCCTGAAACAAAAACATTTTCTCTCTCAAGAAATGGAACTGTAAAAACAAAGTATTAATAGTTCATGTGACAAAATCTTCACAGTGTGTTTGATTACTCAGCAGTCAGAAACTGCCTTAACTTTCTCTCTGCTTTTAGTGCAAAGTACAACACAAAGCCTCCAAATGCAACAAAATCCCATGGACAGAGAAATACCTCATACATAGATGCATTGTAATTCAAACAGACTTTGTTATGGTCTATGTTTTGTACAACCCTGCCTTGAAAATCACATCTTAATGTTTCGTGTAGATTTGTAACTATGAGTAAATGACACAAGTATCTGAATTGCAAACACAGTCAGAAAACTCAACCAAAACTTAATACCTAGAGTTTCACACTGCAGGAATATTAAGACCTTATGTGGTAACAGCTTCATAGTATGCCATTGGGGAAATAACAGAAATTATTGTAAGTGTTTATTTTTCCCACTCAGAAATAACCCATTGCTTTTTTTTTTAAAAAAAAAAAAAACCCTAAAACAAACAAACAAAAACAAACAAACAAACAAAAAAAACCCTGCTCAAATAATCCTGCAAGGAACCATCAAAATTTTAACATACGCGCCAATATAAATGTGAATCAATCAGTCTATCTATCTTTTTATCTATCTATCTATCTTTTTATCTATCTATCATCTCTCTCTCTACCTATCTACCTGTATGATATACAATGTAGTTTTATCAACTTCACTGTAGAAAGCAAAGTAATGAAAAGCAATAAATATGTTTATTTTAAATAGAATTAAATTCAGACTAGAATGTGTTGTCATACTCACAGCTGTACTCTTCATTTGACTAATGTTTAGCTTTCTTCCATTATTTACAAGTTTACATCAAAATGCAGCTATTACAATCATCGTACAGCATCCCAGGGAAACTGAGGATGTTTCACCCCTGTTCCATAGACAGCTGTTTATACAACAGTTTATAGGCACAGGATGAACCAGTATTAGAGGCAGAAACCAGATTAAGAGACTTGATAGAGAGAAAAAAAAAAAACACAAAATCTTGATTAATTAAACCTGCATGGTTTTTCATTGTCAAATTCACAGATAAAAGAGAGCTCTGCTCCAGAATGGCCAAACAGTTGTGTACTCATATCAGATGCAGGTAGGAAAAGGGTCTTGTCTTTGAGCTAATGTAGATTATTAGGGGTTTCAGTATTCAATGTGAATGCCCCAAATATTCAGGTACTACTCACTGCTAGTGCTTTCAGTCCAAATAAATAAATTAACAAAATTAACAGAAAAAAGTCTAGTTTTTCCTCTCAGTATAAAACAGGAAAAAAGAAGAAATCTCAAAATTTTTCATGGGACTTAAAATATCTAGGGATATGCATCTGGGAAGTGTGAACTCCCAAACAGGTATCCTTTCTCCAAACCATGTTACATCTGTATGCTGTTACTTCTATATCTTCGTATCAGAGAAACATGGAAATATTAGGGCCGGGAGATGCACCCAAGTGCAGCCACCTGGAGATACCAGGAAAAAAACGAAATATTTCCTGGAGAAGCAGATGCAAATGTTTAGCTTGCTATAGAGATTGAGGAGAAACAGGAGAAAGAAAGCTCGAGTAGGAAGAAAGCATGAGGAAAGCTTCTGTGTTTATCGTACTGAACATTAAGAGGTTAAATTAAAAGATGGCTAAATAAAAATGTAAATCTTGGTTCATATGTCTCTCCTGGGAAGTATAAAATGTGCAGAATAAGCAGAAATTTATAGATTGTTGTTTTCCCTTGATTACAGTCCACAATAATATTTCTATTCTCAGAAATCTTCCCTCACTGAAAACGAGGGGCTCCTGACAGAAGGACTTTCACATTTTGGAAGTGTTTAGCCCAAGGGTCTGAGCTGAAGTGAGTATGAGTCAATAATGCAAAGTGAAACAAAGTAAATAATAAAATCAATGGAAAAACTACCACCAAGTCTAGCTCCCAGTGGACTACAGATCAAGTTGTAAGGCAGTAAGAATACATCCAGTGGATCAGAATTCCTGAGAGGAAAGTGTATCTAGGAAGAAAAGTTTCTACATTTCTCAACGCAATTAAGAGCTATGGAAGAAATTCAACCATTTGACACCACAGTGTCCCTCATGATGGTGGAATGACCTACCTCAACAAGAGCCCAGGCACTGCCAAGGCTAGTAGAAATGTCCAAGGTTTGTGCAATAGAGCCAATTGTTACTGGAGAGAGAAGCTCTATCCCTTGATTGGTTTGCATATTGATAATAAACCCATATCCTCTCTCAGTCAAGACTGTTAAATTCAGTTTTTAAGGTAAAAGGAAACTAAAGTATGTTTACCATAAGTTTACCATAAGAAATACACCAGGAGGAATGAAAGAATAGTACTGTAAATAAGGTAAGGTCAGACCTCTTCTTCTGCTTGTTGATTTCTTCTCAAAGGTTTCATTAGAACAATGGCTGAACACTTTGTGAAGGCTGATTAAAAAGCAATGTGGAGTCATTTGAGAAAAGCTGGGTTGTATGCAACCACAGAAAAGGAAATTAAATGTACTAGGAGTGTAAAAAATATTTCTGCCTGTCATTTGAAGAAATATATCTGATTACTTTCTTTTTCATTTTTCTTTTCTTGTTTTCCAGTTTAGTAGAAATAAAGGAGCTTAGTGGGTCCCTTCAGTTCTATCATTTTCTGTTTGGTCACAGCTTTTAGAGGATCCAAAATTGCCAGGTATTTTTCTGGACAAGAACTATGAGCTGAGGGCTGCTTACCATCCAGGTTTCTTAGACAGTGTAGTAAAACACTGATTAAATGCCTTTCACAAAGCAGTCTGGGGAATTTGGAGCAGAAATAAGAAAGGAATTCCTGTTCCCCTAGGCAGGATTCAGCACTGTAACACCTAAACCACACTGTTGTCACTGTCTCAGTATTATCACAAAACCAGAACAGATATTCTATTCTGACAAATAATTATGTAAGCAAGTCTATGTGTCCTGGGGAGGGTATGATTTAATCACCATTTTCCCTCCATCTTTAGCCAATTCTTTTGAAACTAATCAGATGCTACACAGCATTCTACAATTATTAGCACTGGTCCATCTCAAGCAAAATTAGTCTAAGACCTCTAAATGATACAATCACATGTATTTTCAGTTGTCACAAATAAGACATCTAGTCATCCTCAGCATCAATTTTTGCTGTATGGTTTTGTGGAAATAGTTATCTTCAAAACTCATAAGATCTCTGTGTTCATTTAATTGCACCTGTTCTAAAGAAAGCTATTAATACTTTGACAAAGATACAGAGCTCAGTCTTTGTAAGGAGGACTGCCCAGTAGCTGCATGAATCACAGAATCACAGAATGTTAGGGGTTGGAAGGGACCTCCAGAGATCATTGGGTCTAACCCCCCTGTCAGAGCAGGACCATCTAGTCATGAGTTCAAAGGAACTCTGCCTTTTTTAATTCAAGACTAAGTAGCTTCTTCTGAGTGCTGGGTTATGAAACCATCTGCTCATACAGTTGTTCTATATTGCTCATTATTTTAGACTGCATACTATATGTTTGTTATTTTAAATTACAGTGCTGTAATTCATACCCACTGGCATGAGAGACAGAATCTCAAAAATCTTAATGCCTGCTAAAGGTTGATGTGCTCAAGGGAGACCAAGAAGCATAAACAAATTAGCCTTAATGCCCTTGTCGGTGATTTTTTTTACAGCAGATGGGTTGAAAATTGTGCTTTCTGACAATAGCTATCTGGAAGCCTTGACTCAACACCTCTCAGCTGTAAAGTTCTGCTGGCCCATCTTGTGGCTCTAACACAGTGTGCAGAGCACCTGTGCTGTGCTGCAACTTACCCAAAGATGAAGGAGCTGCTACCAGGCACTCTCCTGGTGATGGACACCAGTGTAGGCACTTTGATTTGAGTCTCCAGAATTTTCCAGACTGACCAGAAAAATGCATTAACTGGAATATATATATATACCAAAAAAGCTGACATCCTGTGATGTCTCTGTTAAGATCTCCTTAAGAAAATCCCACCATATTCATGAACTAGTATGAAATGGCCTAGGAAGGAAAGGAAACACATATTAAAAGACAAACAAATTCCTTCCTTGTTGGGAATCCCAGAGGTCCAGACCTGGTATATTGATTTCCTCTGAGTTTTCCAGCATAAGTGAGGGGCCACTGCTCTTTTCTTTCTCACTTGCATCCTGCTGAGACACATGAAAACATCTGCCTACAACCTTGTTGCTAAGAATTTCCACTAAATATAGTGAACTGAGATATCCTGAAGCAGAAACCTGATAGTCTGCTCCAACTTTCTGTTGTTCCTTCCTACAAATAGTGTTGAATGTATACAAAGGGCATTTAACTAAAAATATAATAACTGTTACATTTTCAAAGGGGCAACCTAAACTGTTCTATATGTATTACCTTGTGTGGGTAAGCCTCTAATTCAAGAATATTATATAGCCTCCCTAAATAATTATCTCTCTAAATAACTCTAAAATTATACTTCTAACAAGTGGCTAATAAGCCACTAGGGTTAGTATAAACTTTTTCCTACAAAGAATGAACTGAGTGATAGAGATATGGGAACTGGCTTCATTAAATCATAACATACCAGGTTTATTTAAACAAAGCTAATGCTGTCTGTAAAAAGTTTTCAGAGCTTAAAAGCTGGAAAGATTAGTGAGTTCAGTAAACTACTTTTTGCTTCTGTTACTGGACTCTCACAGGCGAAATCTGGAAAAAAAAAAACCCTTCCACATCTATGCAACACACCACTACACTCAATCAACAGAACACTCTGCTTTAAAAATGGTATGGAAGAACTCAGCTGGAAATTGAGTGTCGGTGATCTCCTGCAATGACCGCAGCAACAGATTTGTCTTAGTGCTCTGACAGTCGAAGAAGCAGGCATGCATGAATGATGCTTGGGGATGGCACTTGTGTATCTAATGCTTCCCAAAACCTGTACAAGGCCATGTCATCCTTGGAATACACAATTCCTAATTCTGTCAAGTTTGGTGCCTCCACAGGTTATCTGCCAAGTAATTGTCAGTTCTTCAACCTAAAAGTGTGTGGGGACAACTTCAGAGATCAATGGGAACACAAAGATATTTTGGCTTTCTGCTCTCTGCACACTCACCTCCCTTCAGCTGCAGGTTTCCCCCACATCACACCCTGCCTTCATACATCTACATCCTCATCAAAGCAAATCCAGCCCCTAATGTGGAACAGTACAGGGCAGACCTGAGCTAGCTTACAGTGAGCACTGCACAGCACAGGTGACCATGGTGCAAGGCCTGTTACAAGTTTGCAAGCACTCCTGGCCCTTGCCCTAGCTGTCTCTGCTCTCCTGCCTCCATGTCATCACACTTCTGCTACTGCTCTCATCTCTGGTTACAAATAATCTGCCTGCACACATCCCTGCTTAGCCCCCCTCTTTGTTTGGAGGGCTCCTGGCTTCACTCCTACATCATGCTTAATGTCTCACCACATCTCCCTGCAGCCCATCCTACGGCTGCTTCACCCAGGGCTCAGACTGGGCTCTCGACAAGCTGTGGGAAGAGGCATGCAAAAAGCACTGGTTACATCCTCAGAGTACAGCAGCACACCTTGCTAACTACTGCCTGATCACAGGACTGCAGAGACCTGAAAACACTGAGCATGCACACTGAGTGTATGGGAGGCCAATGGCAAAAAACAGAGACCCAAAGCTGCCCTGACATTGGTAAACTGACCCAGCTCCTGAGCAATGCATCTGGGCACGCACGCATTAACTCATCATCAGGGTCTGGAGCACGCGTGCACTCAAGGGGGTGAGCAGACATGCTCCATCCCCTTGTCACTCTAGAAAGGGATGACACTCATCTAAGAGGGTCCCGTAGTCCTGAATCACCATCTCTTCTCCTTGGACTCAAGAGCACAGCAGGGTGAATATGATCTGCACGGAGGAATGAAGAGAGAGCTAAATGCATCAGCAGAGCAAGGTATTATTTTGAAAGATTTGGGTGAGGTTTTACCCTCTAATTTCAGCTGCGACTTCCTGAGTGCTCAAATTGCCAGCTCAGTTCTAGTCGTCTGCTTCACCCAACTCACCCCAGCTTTGAAGATGCAGACAAACAGAGGTAAAAATGCCATGCCACAACTGTAGTCTACAGTGTTCAAACAGAATGCCATTTTTCTCATGGTAGAAAAGCAAAAATAACAGCCTTTATGCTTGTAGTAAAAAATAATATGTCATAAAATGTTATTAAATGCACCTGCACCCAAATACTATTTAATCTAAGTCTCCCTCTCCCAAAAAAATTCATCACTGGAAAGTGATAAAATAGCATGTGTTTTGCTCAGTAAAAAATTATAGGTGATCTTTGCAATTTCTTGTTAAGACTACTCTCCCTGTACTACCCTTGTAATTTGTAGTTTTTACCCTGTCACTAACCCAGATATCTGCTAAAGATGCAGAAAACTTCACTTTACACAAACAGAAAGGAGCTTCTCTTCACAGCCCTGGACCTGCTTAACTGCCAGGGTGAGAGAAGGGGAATGCTCTCATGGTGCTGGAAACCAGGTGGTCTGCAGCCAGCTTCTGCACCAGCCAATTGACAACAGGTGGCTGCAGGACTGAAAGACACCTGGCTTTACCGGCCCCTGGTCACTTAGGTGAAGGGAACCTGCTCCTGTCACACCTTCCCGTTTCCTCCCGCAGCCTGCAAGCATGCAGTCTAGCCCACAGCACTGTCTGCAGGTGCTGAGATGTCACAGGGCAAAGCACAGGATGCTCTGTGCTGTCCATCCCATAATCAGATCCCTGATAAGGTGGGGACAGAGAGCAGCGGCCTACAGACACAAGGGTGTAGCTGCGCCGTAGCACACTGACAAATGCATTCACTAGCACGCTGTTGCTGACCTGTAGGCAGACAGGAATGAAGACATGGCACAGACTGATTAAACGACTTGCACAAGACGTGGTCTTCTGCCTTATTTTCTGATCTGTAACTAAAAGAAAAATATCATTCTAAAGCTTTAGAAAAGGAAATTCTGTTCTTCCCACTGGTGCTACTGGAAATAAAGCATTTATTGGAAAAGAGAGTTATATCATATAGCTAGAAGCATATGTGGTGTTTTTAGAGCAAAAAGTCACACTGCCCCTTCAACCTGCAAAAATAAAACACAATTGTTTTGGAGTCTCATTTGTTAAGACCTTCCTATATCAAAGCCTTGAGACTCAGGAGTATAGAACGTGCCCATACTGGATACAAATGGCACACCTACAAGGCCCTTCAGATCATGTCCCTTCATGAACTGGAGGCAACCTAACAGAAAGGAAAGCTGCTCTTTCTTAAGTTGCTCCAAACTTTGGGTTAAAACACAGATTGAAAATCCAGAGGGAGTTATATAATCTCATTCAAGATTGTTAATAAATGTGATATATTCTAATTTCTGTCTCCTTCCACAAAAAATATAGTCATCTGCCATCTCCCATTATTCTCCAGGACTTTTATCTTTACGTTTATAGCAGAGTGGAAAGCTTGAAAATTAATCTGGCAAGTTAAGTCTGGAAGTTTTTACTTCCACAAATATAAAAATATGTTTTTAAGACAAATTAGGAAAATAGAAGAATGGTGGTGGTTCATAAATAAGCATTTTCTTACTTTAGGGGAGTTGTGGTACTGCTGGGGGGTCTTGCACAGTGGCAACACAGTAAACAAAATCCATGAAACATAGAAGAAAATATCTGTAGCTGGGACTGGAATTGTGGTTTCAGATAAAAGATGTTGACTGATAAAAAGATGAACCCTGATGAGACATTCAGAGAAACACTTTTTAAAATTATTTTCTAGAAATATATCAATGTAGAACTTCTCTTATTTCATCTGTATGAAAGGCAGAAAACAATTCCACTCTACTGCTTCTAGATCAGCAAGTGTCTTTTCACTTCACTTCTGGTGCCATCTTGTTTCCCTTGTGCCCTACTTCTTTGAAGTATCGCTTTTTTAGCCATCTGGCCAAGTAACTTTTTTTTCTCATTAAGGAACCCATGTGAAAAAAAAAACCCAAACCAAACCAAACAAACTAAACCCAGTGCCCACTGGTTTTAAACTCCACAAATGAGGCGTCCATCACTTTCTTTTCTGGCTATTCTATATATGCTGACACAAAGTCAGCTCTTGTAGGGTATAAGTTATTCATGAAGACAGTCTTGTTTGCCCTAAACAATGCTCTTCTTTTAATTACCTTGTCACAGAACAGCTGAACAACTCTCAGGAGTCCGCTCCAAAAATAAATTTTAAAAAAGCCTTGGCTCAGGCTGGACTTCTGTTTACTGTAAGGTTGTGTTTAAACTATGTATCTCTATATACATATATATATACATGTAGTTAAAGATACAGATAATAGCTTGTGATAGTGGTGCCACTTCTTGGCTGGCATTGCATCAGAGACACAGCTGCCTCTCTGTTCTCCTTGCTGGAAAGCAGAAACACAAGAACATGATACAGTTGAACAAAAAAAATCCCCCAGACTTAGACCTTGCTCCTTCCTGTGTTCTTCAACCCCAAATCCTATTCATTTGGGCCATATTAGCCCTACTGCTAAAAAAGGTGCTCAAATCTGTTCCTGTTTGTGTTAGTTTATTTTCTCCCAGATTTTCTCCCACATTTGGATATGTAAATGATGTGCATTAATGATACAATGATCTGTCCTGGATCTACCTGTATAACATGGGAGAGGACTTTGCTCAGTGCTCCACAGTCCTGTTTCTGTGATAACACAGATACGTTAGTGCTGTGATTTCCTTGGAAACTAAACCAGAGAAAATAGAGGTGAAGTGTAAGCATGAGTATCGTGTCCCTGCAACTCATACCTGAATCACTGAGGCTTGCTCTTTCCATATGTTTCGTGGTTATTTAGGATAGCAAGGAAAAAAAAAAAAAAAGCCAATAATTTATTAGGTAAAGCTTTTTTTAACCTCTGTGAGACTGTGATATCGTTCAGGCTACATTAAGCCTGACACTGAAAAATCTGTTCCCTGTAATTGCAGATATGTAAACTGTAGAAAACCTAACTTAAATGGCTTTCCTTAGCTGAAAACGGTGACCTAAATCTTACTAGAATACTTTGATAACAAGAAGCTTCCTTATAATTCATTCAGAATGCTAATATAAAGAATAGTAAATTAAAACAAATGGAAGACTGAGCTATTGGAGTCTTCAAGTGAAACAATCACCAAAAGACTTTATAAAAAAATCATTTTCTTCCCACAAATCTATAAGGCAAGAGGAAAACAGATTGACCCATTAGTTACAAGTTTAAAAACTGACATTGAAATTGCCCTTAGGTTTTGTTACTGGTGCACCATGTCAGCTGTAGAATCAGCTCTACAAAGCTGATACAAACCTGATAAAAAGACTTCTATGGTCCCTAGAAACTTCACACAAGGCCTGATAAAATATTCCTAAAGAATTTCTGAGTTTTGAAACTCTTCTTTTAAATCATGTTTTTAAATACATTGCTTCACAAACACTGTATGCTTTATAATATTTTAAAAAGAATAAAAAACCACACTATAAAAAAAAAGATTTTGTTAAAGTGTACAATTTTGCTGAACTTTGTCAATGAAATTTTTACATGGTATTATAATTCAGTCCTCGGAGATCTAGATGTCCAGTTCTTTCAGTCACTGTTAATTTATAGAAGAATTGCATAGTTCTGTAATGTACTTTTAACCTCCACATACTATTTTCTACCGACTTATGTTACTGACATTCAGATGCCTGTGCTTACTCATTATATGATAGCTGGGATTATTTACTCAAATATCAAATTTTCAGCTCAAATTTCTTTAGTTGTTCACTCCTTTCCAATGAAACAGTGCCAGGTATTCTCACGACTAGCAGTTTCTTGCAGTTTGAGTATCTCATATGCTAGAAAAATTATTTCTTCAACTGAAAATTATGCGTTGTATTTCATATGAAGCTGTTATAATTACAGATAACAAAAACATATTTTACTAATATCTATTCTACCTTTTCACACTCAATGAAAAACCAGCCAATAGCACTTGCCCAAGGGAAAACTTGGGACAGAGAACTTAACCTGAAAAATTCCTGACTCTTCACAACTTTTAGGAACATACATAACTCTCTGTTTAAAAAGAATCATGTGACTGAAGGTCTGCAGGAATCAAGGCCAAGAAGACTAGTGCTTAGAATGGCAAAGTGTTGAATAAGATACTAAATGTGGTATGCAATAAATGTTAGCTTTCAAATCACAAAAGACTTGTGAAAATCACCTTTGTGAAATGAAAGAACAAAATATCTAAATCCAGGTACTAAATAATAAATTCAAACAGTTTCAAATGGCTCTGTTAATTAGTAACAGAGTCTGAAATTTTAATCTCTACGTCACTGATTCAAATCTAGCTAAATTCAGTAATAAAAGGTTATTGCTGTTTAATGACAGCTTCTTGAACAAGCAAAAAGAGTGTATTTAAAGGTTGCTTTAAAGGAAGCCTAAGGACAGAGGGAGTCCTTTGTTTTGAAAGAAAAGACACGCAGGTTAATGCCAGCAATACCACATCACTAGTATTCCCATTATTTTTCCCCACACTAATGGGAAGACTACAACCATATTATAGTACTGTAAGCTGGGAAGTTCTTCTCTTTCACTGCAATTAAATTGTCTCAGTTCTTCAAAGCGTTCTATAAGGAAGGAGCTTCCCCACATATAACATTTCTGTTTGCATGAGTCATTGCGCAGGAGAGGTTTTACATGGAGATGGCTTTTATAAGAGACAAATTATTTTGTGAGGGTAATATAACAAGCAGCAGCTAGAGGGGAAAGAAAAATATCCACGGTATTGTGGGGCTAACTCTATTCTTTCCTACATCGTTTTTTAAAAAGCTTAACTGTACAGGCTTTCAGTACCTAGTGTGAATAATTTGGAGCACATGGGCACTAGCAAATCAGACTACAGACACCCTGTTACCTCTCCACAGGGTAAAAAAGTCCTTGCAAATGTGGACTAAAGGAGGTCAGGACTATAGGGTTCATCCCCAATAAGGGATAGATGTATGTGTTTGGGGTAAGAAACAGATCACCTATCAGGTGTACAGTCAAGAACACTGATGACGAACTGCAGCTCTGTGCATCTCACCACAGCTTTTGAACTAATTCTGTGATGGGAACCTGTCAGAGAGCAATTCAGTTGCTTTTCATTAATGCAGTGACTGGAAACTGTATACAAATTCTAATGTTTTACGCAATGCTTGTGAGAGGATTGTTAAGAGAGAAAAGCCTGTTTTCCACTAATAGTTCATGCATTATGAACAAGGACACAGAGCAAGTAGCACATACTGCTGTCAGGCAAGAGTGGTCTTTCTGTTGATGTTATCTACCAGCTCATTCACTTGCCTGCTTCCTCATCTGATTTAAAAAAAAAAGAATCTCCAGAGCTTTCCTACACTTCTGGAAGAAATCACTGGTGCTTGTCTGCTGCTGCTGAATGATTATCACAGGCATTACCCTGTAAGAACCAGAGGTTTTCACTCTTGCTGATGGAGAGAGATCATCTTTTCCAGAAGAGATTCAGAGCAAAAGCCCAAAGCAGCTGTACTTTATCACATCTGAAAAAGCTTATCTTTCTCCACTGGCTACAGAAGAGTCCATGGATATGGCTCTTACTGAACTAGCCTTCCTCCTTCCTTTCCCATTACTTTAATTGTGTTTAATAAGCAGCCAGAAAAGGAAAGAGAAATCTTGACTACCTACAATTTACCTTGCTTTCTAGGCTTTAGTAACAAACTCTGTTGACAAAATATTTTTTTAACATATATTTACTGGACTATTTTCTAAGAAGAACAAGAAATGACAACAGAAGAAAAGAGGCATCAACAGATTTCAATGTCCATATTAGAAACTAGTAAAATCACCATGGAAGACAGACTTTCTAAGACACCAAGATTCAGACCATTTACAGAATCAAGGAGTCTATATCAACAGCTTATTTTTCATCTAAAACCAGATAGAAGCTACTTTAGATCACGGAGTACTGTAGAATACTTTCTGATACCTAGATGTGACTGCGTCCCACACTGACTGAACTTTCTCAGTAGCCTTTTAGTGTATTTTAGTCTAACAAGGAAAACAAGCAGGGTGAGATAAAAGAAAGAGGAGAGCAATGTTCTTGACTACTCATACCTGGGCACAAGGAAGAAGATCTAGTGGGATCACAGATCAGGACTTGTTTAAGAACCACTCAAAAAATAGCCAAGCATCAGTTTTCCTCTTCTTGATGTTTCTTCAGTTATCAACATTATTTCACTCCTGTATTGCACCATATCCTGAAATTCAAGGTCCAAAGAGAGCCAGAACTCTTTGACTCAATACTTGAAATTGGGTGAACCCAAGACACATTTTATCAGTCTACAGAGCACTGCAGCCTGACCTCATGATCCCATTTGATGACTACAATCAACCTGAGTACAACTGACTGCAGGATTATATTTCTGTCTGTAAACATCTGAGTTCTGCACATTTAAAAAAAAAAATAAATCAAGCATATTTCTTTGTCCATTCATTGCAGTTTTGTGCCTTTGAATAATGTCCACAGTGGAATTTTTAGTGCCAAGTTATAATTAATAGTTTTCTGTACAGTATAAGATAACTTATTTTTTCTTTTTTTTTTTTAAAAAGCAAACAAAATTGAATGAAAATAAATTTATACAGTTTATTGCTTTATTGTTGGATGTGTAGGAAGAAAAAGACACAAGGAAAAACTACACCTTATGAGAGGCCAGTACACTACTTGGAGACAAGGCAATCTGGTGTATTTATGATTATGCAAGGCTTGCTTATTTAAACCTACAAAGTTGCTTTGAGAAAAAGCCTAAACTGAAACAAAACTTATTCAAGTCTCTTTAGTGATACCTTGCTAAGCAAAGTCAGAGAACGATGTTCTTTCCTACTACTTTTGTTTTGCTCCTGTGGGAAACATTTAGGCAGGACATACTGTTTCTGTCAGGTTTGTACAGACAGTATGAGACAGAAATTTTAGTACTGGCTGGTTGCCACCTCATGAGTCTTTGACTAGTATCAATCTAACCTAGAGTAAAGGAAAAAACACTGACTACGGAGTGGTAAAGATTGGAAATATCATATGACTGGGTTAGTAATAGGCCTTTGAGTGAAAATCACCTTTGTAGTTTTTTTAAGAGTAATCATATGTTATTATCTTACTATCATAAAAATATCTGGCTGGTATTTTTTTAATTTTAAAGCTGATTACTTTTCATATACTCAAATGCTCAGACTCTGGTACCCTATCTAATTCTCCATCTCAACGACGGGCAGTTCAGATTGAATTTCCACAAAAAATAAATTGAAGGAAACCAAAGGATAAAAAGCACTAGACAGGCCTGACACAGGACGCAGCTCAGCAACTTCTATTTATGGATCCGCTTTCCATATCCGCCTATCCTGTTTTGGGAAGGACAGTGGAGTAACTCATTTTAGGTTAATTTGTTAAACTAAAGCAACCCATTCAGATTTCCTGGTTCTCAACACTATCTCTGTTTTGCTTGGGTATTTAGGCATTCACCTTAGTACTTAGTCCATGACATTAACCATTCATGAGCCTCTTCACAGATGAGCATGGTAGGAACCCTGCTGCCCTGGTGGCTTAACCTCCAAGTCATGCTTATAAACAGATCCAGCTGCAGGGTACAGCACTGCTCTTGTGCAGACTTTGCTGGTCAGTGCTTCAGAGCATATGGCCAGCACTTCATTACACAGATTATTTCCACATCACAGTAAGTAATCGGATTGACTAAAATAGGATGGGGTTAGGCAGTATCTAACAGTAGTAACAGGAAAAAAACTGGCTCTAAGAAAGACCTCACCTATAATTTTGAAAGGCTTATACCATGTCTGTATTTTTCCTGGCCACTGTGTGCCATCCTGGTCAACATATGGACGATCTCATGTCAGTAAGGCTAAGAAATACTGGTGTGTAGCGGAGATGAAGGATAGCTGGTTTAAGGTGTCCTTCTCACCTCTGGCTAGTGCAAGAGGGAACTATAAAGATAACTTGCCTTGGACAATAATTATAGATTATGACTTTAACCGGCAATAAAATCTCATGACAATGTCTGGTTTCCCAACACAGTGCCTCAGGGACTGACTTTTGCTCCCACATGTCTGCTTTCTATTCCCTACTTTTCCTTCCATGCATATATAGCATTAAGAACTGCTCTCTAACTTTGTTCTGCCAGCAGTTCATGTGCTGTATGGTCCATATCCCATGGACAAATCATCCGTATTTGTGTTGTGAGTCTTGAATTATTCTGGGCCAGGCCTCTGATCTCCCCTCATGGAAGAGAACTACTGGACCACTGACCCTTACAAGGCTATGCTAACAGGACCAGCTCCAGGCAGGGAAAATGTCTTCTTCTGTGCAGGCTACCAAATTATGGGAGGATGTCAGGTGGCTTGTCCTTCAGAACAACTGGACAGAGGGGCACACTGTCGGTAAGTCTGTAACCTGACAATCTGGCACCAGCCCATGTTCCTAATCTCCCACTTTTGCTACAAGGTGCTGATGGGCAATGATTTTAGTGAGGTTACCACCTTTTCTACAAGACCATGGGATGGCTCTGTATGGCACAATAAACACATAAATTATGCAGTGAACAGCCAGAATTGCAAAAAGACCTTGGTGGTAAACATGTGGTCCCTGAGATGCCTTGTGAAGGCCTCTAAATAGCCCCAGTAGGAATGTTAATAAGACAGTAGTGGTAAGAGGACAAGTTGGCATAAACCTTCCCCAGTGCAACAACCCTTTTGAGAGTACCCTGGTTCAGCTAGGAAGGGTTTAATTTTTAACCAGAAGTTGGGAGGTGACACAATCAAGATAGACAACAGAACCAGCCAATAGGCTATTCAATCACTTCCTTTATATATGGTTTCATGACTGTTATTGTTACTAGTGTTGATTACTACTCCTTTTGTATTGTTGTATTAAATTCTCCTTACATGAACCCATGGGCTTTTGCATTTTTCTCACTTTTTGCTTCCTATCCTGGGTTGGGAGTGAGTGAGCGAGTGGCCACGTGGTGCCCAGCTCCCAGATGGTCTAAACCATGACAGAGAGACAGAAAAAAACACCACAGTGTTAGTCAGAAAGTAATTTAACTTTGTTTCCACTATATTCAGAATATTTTGCAAGTTTTTCAAATATTCTGATACAACTTTGGCAACTAAGGTATCACCTTTTAGTAGTGGTGTATAAATGGTAATGTATAAATGGATTTCCACTAACATTCTGAGGCGAACATTTCACTATTAACTTTTCTGGCCACCTGAGTTCTGCACTTTCAAATTGTTACTATGAACTGAAACAGAGGAGTAAGCGTGAGGCAACAACAGACAAGAAATATTTTACAGATTCACAGATTCACAGAACATTAGGGGTTGGAAGGGACCTCAAGAGGTCATCTAGTCCAACCCCCCTGCCAGAGCAGGATCACCTAGAGTACATCGCCCAGGAACACATCCAGGCAAGCCTTGAAAGTCTCCACAGATGGTGACTCCACCCCCCACCCGGGCAGCCCAAAGCTCTTCTTTCTTGGAAGAGAGATGGTTAGGTTGTAGTAAAAGACAGGATGACATCAAACCATTTCTAATAAAAATCTTTAAAGAGAACCCCATTTGTTTTTTTTTTAAAAATCAGTAAATTACAGTTCTCTCAGAAGGCATGAGATAGGTCATGCCAGCCCAAACTGTTAAAGAAACATGACTTTTCCCTGTCTGCTAGATAGGATGGATTTGTTCCTTCTTCCACTCCAACTAGAGAGACGAATAAATTACTTGCAGCTGCTTAAATGCTATGTAGTGAACTTTATTGTCTATCATGAAACAAACACCCCTTGCTGAAAAAGAAAAAAAAAAAATTACTTATTTTAAAAATCTGCTCCAGAGCAGTTTGCAAATCAATGTTTTCCTAATAGAGATCAAGCAGTAAGCTGTACGACCATGAAAAGAAACTGCTTCTGTGATAAACTTTGGGTGAAAAAGGTGGAAGAACAAGTCTATATTTCATGAGTGATTCTAGGAGCATGATGACCTTACCTAGATGCCTCATTCTGCTTTGTTTGGAATTTGTCCTCTGTGTTCATGTACATACGTTAACAATTAACTCATTTTGCCATCTCTAATCTGTTGATTTAATTACATAAGGGGAAAGACATATCAAATTGCTTTCATTTGAGCAAAATAGTCAGTGCTAGTGATGAGCTAAAAATAAGGAACAGATTATGAATATTTTTCATATGTAGCCAGTTACTGGTTAAGTTGGGAAAATATTAGGTATTACCTCTTATAGTAGATACATTATCTAAATATATTGGTGTTCAATCACTGTTACAAACCCCAACTGTTCACTTTCCACACCTGTGATTCCCTTGTAAGTGTTTATTCAAGACAAAGGCAGGTTTCCACCCTGCTGGCAGGGACATTAAAGGAACAGACTGTATACAAGGAAACTAAAGAAACATACAAAGAGACATGGAACCATGAAAAGCTTAGAGAACCTTCTCCCACTTGTACCCCAGTCTGGAGATTCGATTTAGGTGAGGGGAAATGGGTACAAGTTACTCCTGGGAAGATTTCAGCCTGCAGATTGCCCCTACAAGAGGAAATTTTTTCACAAGAACAATAAGCCACTGGAATAACCTTCCTAGAGAAGTGGTGGATTCCCTAACTTTGCACACTTTTAAGATTCAGCTGGACAGGGTGCTAGGCCATCTTGTTTAGACTATGCTTTTTCCAAGAAAGGTTGGACCAGGTGATCCCTGAGGTCCTTTCTAGCCTGGTATACTATGATTCTATGATTTACATATAAACATTTACCTTTTTCTCCTGACAATACTCTACATACATGAAGACTTTCATGCCACAGGTATCAGCCCAAAAGGGAAAAATACACTATTCAGTCTTCAGCATCTCCTTTGAGTCTGGAAGGTTTCCCTAAGAAATATTTGCTTATGAATCAATAATTAGCTTCCCTTTTCAGCCTTGGATATTTTCCTGAGTATCATCCTAAACAGAAATCTGCTCGCCCAAAAGCTTCTTGCTACTAAATTCACTCTTGATGGGAACTCACACATTTCTTTCTGGGGATCCCATACTGCCTGGTGCTTTGGGGGTGACATAAAGCACTCAGACATGCCGTGAATTCAGGAAACCACTACACACTGCAACCTCAGGACCAGAGCATCAGAAAACACTGACGGAATACAGCTGTCAATAAAGCAGAAGATAGGCACAATTGGATGCATGTGGAGGAGAAAGGAGACCTGTGTTTCAGAAAGACAGCCAAAAAAGTGAAATGAACCAGAATTGCTCTAGGAGAGATTGTCAGTGGTGTACCACAATTCCTTAGATTAGCAGATGAGCATTGAAAACTAGATAGAACTTAATTTCTAAGGAAAACAAAGCAAAATTTGGCACCCCAAACTAACATTTCATCTACGGATATCCAAGCACACTTCATAAGTTAGGTCTCACTGCAAAATAGGTTAGCTCTTATTTTACAGCTAAGGAAACTAAGGCTTACCAGTAAGTGGGCAAAAAATGGCAATGCCATTTTTCTTATCTAGGTTTTCAATAAGATCCAGGTTTAGCCAAACAGCAAGAGCAAAGGTCAGATTAGCTCCTATTTTTTCTGCATCATTTAGCCCAAGCGGTAAATCAAACAAAGGGGTTTCAGTAGGATAACAGATCAGATTTGAACTGAGGCTGAAACTCCTGGATTTCATTTACAGAAGACAAACAGTTCACAACTGTGTAAGATCTAAGCAGACACGTGTGCACTGTGTGCACACACACCAGCTGGCATTATGCAGCTGAGCACCACTACTCTGGGAGTGATTTTAAAAAAAATCAGCCTGTCAGTTGGTATCTGGACACATCTGACTCATTATCACTACATGTCAAGGTGAGTCAGAACACACGTGGCATACAGGAAAATTAAAAGTATTAACTCTCCATCATCAAAAGGCTCTGTGGCTTGGTATAAGAGAATCTGTTAAGGACTGATGGAAACAGCCACAACCATGTTGAACAAAAGTCTGTGAAGGGGAAACGTGGTGGTCTTAATTAGAATCACTGGAAAAAGGTGCACCACTTGTTTTCTGGATGACAGAGCTAGTAAATAGTGGAATATTTTCGATAGGAAAGATTAACGAAGAAAATAACTAAACACATAACTTCTGCTGCTTATAATGCCAAAGTTGTGTAAGACCTACAGAAAGAGAAAGTGGCTTTAAAATAGACTCAAAAATAAAGCTGGAGTAATGCCTCGGTCAATTAAGGTACAGTCAGTAAGTCAGGTCTCTACTTGCCCTATTAAAACATGCTCTGGAGCAGAATTAACTCATCTAGTTAGGGAAACAGCCATTGGGAAGAGAAAGGCATGAGGACACTACTCCAGCTATTACATTAGGGCAATTTACACAATCCACATGCCATCACACACGGTTGGAGTAAAAAAAGGTTGGGAACATTTTTGGCTTTGTTTTTTATGAAATAACCAAGGAGCCATTAAATACTAATTCAATTCAATTAAAATGTTATACAAATCAAACACTGCCTATGCAAAGAAATAATATTTCACAGTGTTCTTTTTTTTTAAGATCTCTTGACACTTTCAATCATCTATTATAGTACATTTTTTTTCCTTAACAGGGTTATCAGGTTAGTAATCTCTAGTCTAACCACTATATACTACAATAAACAGCTCTGGTTTGCAACCAGGATGTCCCCTTACTCCCTTATCTGGCTGCTAAATACATCTATTAAAAGACTGCAAAACTCAACATCAATGGCCCATTCTAATTTCTAAAAAGACTTCTCTTTTTTTTCAGGAAATTGATACCACCTTGGAAAGGAAAGTAAGTCTCTTTTCCAAGGACCCTCTCTCAAAATTTTGCCTCCTTGTCTTGCTTTAATCTTGTCAGAATAAACTCTAAATATGTAACTGTAAATGCAATATACAAACTTGATGACAGTCAAGAAAGCGCAGCTGGGAGAAAGGTGTTGCTACAGTCACAGTGCTGATGCAAGGTATTTCAGTGCTGTTGGAGATAAATAAGACTAAAAGAAAGCAGAGTTGTAAATTGTTGTCAGTCATAATCCTCTGAGCTTTGTCCCTTAAACATGTGCCATATCTGGTGGCCTTCTACCTTTGCTTGGCACTGTAGATACAAAAAGTACCCATAATGGGTGGGTATGTGGGAGGCAGAAAATAAAAGAACACACCAACAATATCTATGTAACAGCAATCTCTTCAGTTCTGAGGGACAAGGGAAGAGGGTAAAGGTACCTGTCAAGACTTCTAATAATTTCTTAAAGATCAAAAGTCCAGGTGGAATGTCATGGGATCTCTCAAAACAACTTCATCCTTAATTGCTATGAGAATAATTATGAGATGACTATCTGAATCTTAAATGGTGAAATACCATGAAAACTAACTTCCATTTCTTAACTAAGTAGCTAAAAATCTCTTCAAGGATGTGAGCATTGACAAACTGTTCTGGAAAGAGGGACAAAAGCTTGTAATTCTTTTTTTTTTTTCCTTTATTTTCCTGCCTCTCCCTTGAACACATATCACCATGGCCTTGTTTGCTTGCTCTGCGGGACTGCAATGAGTCTATAACAGAAGCAATAAAAAAGATGAAAAGCAAGGAGTAACTTAAGCGAGATATTCTCAAAGATGCCATCTGGGGCTGAGTATAATAGCTTCATGCTAGCACTGAACACGATCCTGCAAGTGGCCAGAGTTCAAATTCTAGACTCAGGCTTCTTGCGATGTTGAAGAAAACACATTTAATCTTTCATGGCTTTATAGAACAAAAGTCAAATATTTTATTATAAGGCAGCATTTCTTGCAGTTCATCTTCTACGTCTTCTGAAATCTTGGGGAAGAGAGAAAGGGTAGAGCTTTTCTGCCCTTATCAGGATGCTTAGCTGGACACTTCCAGCAAACCCTCCCACTAATCACTGAAAGCTCCATGTACTACAGTGCCTTCATTCTGAGAAATGAATGATCCCTTTTCTCAGGTGGGGATGGAAGAAGTTATGAAGGACAATTTCAAAGATGCGGGTAGAAAAGAGACCTCTTGTAGCATTGATGGGGCATACCAGAAAAGAGTTGAAGAAATGGAGTAAGAAAGTCTGTGAGTTCACAGCATACTCCTGATACATTTCTACAGCATTTATGAAGTTTGGATATTAGCCACATTCATCTTCTATGTTTAACTAGAGGAAATCTTTGTGAAAGACTATAATAGAATATAACTTTCTTTCTTTTCTTTTTTTGTCCTCAAATAGGAGGCTAATCTTCAACACCTGTCTCACTGGGAAGGGAATAAACTGGTGCCTCCCATCTCTCAGATTAGTGCCCTAGCTCTCAGGCTGCAGGCTTCTCTCAGAGTGGAGTGTTGCCACTTCAGGGCTGTTCAGGCCCATTAAGCAATACTCCTTATGGAAAACTTTTCTCCTCTTTGCTCTCAGAGTCCTGCACCTCTCTCTGAGTCATAGTACTATTTCAAAAGGAAAAGTGGTGGAGAATGTGTACACATTCTCCAAGATATTACTTCAAGGCAAAAATAAAGGATAATTTGAATCCCCTGGGACTACAAATCATGTTGAACACAAAACTCCAACTTCCTGAGCAAGTGCTCTAAGAACAGGCCTCCTAAATAAGTGGTCAACACTTCTCCCTTCTGAGCTCTTAAAGAAAAGCATGAGGCAGTCCCTTATTCTCAAAGCACCAAAGTCCAAAGTTTTTGTGGCTGTGAATCACACTTCCCTCATATATGGAGCTCAGAAGTAGAGCCAAGTGCCAAAATCAGAGAGACAGAGAGCATTTCATACACATCTGGTCTTCAAATGGCAAAAGCCTCCTTCCAAACATCATGCTGGGTGTTTTGAATCCAGCTTGTGAGCCCTCAGAACCCTAGGTCTATGCATGGTACATAGTTACTCTATGAAGAGCTGGATGTCTAATTTGGGTTTGTAAATCAAATTCCCAAAGGCAAGCCTGTTAAAAGTACCTCTGAAGAGCTGAGTAGAGGTATTGTGTTTCAAAGGGAAGGTGTCAAGTAATTTTTTACAATAGTCTTAACCAGACTGTAACATTGGGGACCCCTTGTAAGGGAGCGGTACTGTTACAAGCTTGATATCTAAGAAGATGTATCAGTCAATATCTCCACTTCAGCAGAACGTGCCTAAAAATGGGCCAGCTCTTAATACCCTCCTTTATCTGTTACATGTATCTTTCAGATTATACAGGCTAATTCCTTATCATTAGTCAAGATCTAAAGCTAGAACCATAACAAATTTGGTGTAGCTGCTTAAAAAATAGAAACAAGGAAAAGAAACAGTACAGTTATTTTTGCCCCAGGCCTGTCAGTCAATAGACAGCAAATTCACCCATTCAGAATATTCATTCTAGCATAAAGCCCTTGTCCCTTGATTATGCAAATCTCCCTCTCACCACCTCTCATGTATTTGTTCTACCTTTCTATAAATGCTTGACCTGCGCATGATTGCTGGAAAATGATTCCTGATCCTGCAGCTGAACCCACAGAAAAAGCATCTCCCTCTGTGTCAGAAATGCAGTCTAATGTTTTGCTGGTACAACCAAACCAGATTGGACCCAGCCTCACTCAGCATAGCAAAACAACTGCCTGAAGACTGTTAGGTTGGGTTTTTTTTTTTGTTGTTGTTTTGTTTCATTGTTTTTTTTTCCCCCATTTAGCTGATGTAATTCAGGAAGCAAAGCAGTACAATTAGAGGAGGGGAAAAAAAAAAAAAAAGAAAGAGAAAAAAGCCAACCCAATGAGTCAGCCAGCTCAATGTTTCCATTAGGTGGATCTTCTGACAAAGCTGTATGGAAAGAAGCTCTCCCAGTGCAAGCCCTGGTGCAGGCAAGTAGGCCTTCCACTGCTGTCACTAGATTATTGCAAACACCAGGATTCATTTGTCCAGGCTTTATTTGGATTTTTTGACACCGTTTAAGCACCTGTCAATGTGGTTTAACTTTACAGCCGCATTGCCTGTTGGACACAGACAGTTGAAACTGAGCACGTACAACCCTTGGTTCTATTACTTGCATTTGAGGTAATTTTTTTCTGGGACACCCCCTCACTGTCTTTCTATGTTCTTCTGAATATCTTGTACAGTTCTGTATTGTACCTAAACTAAATTATTGAAAAAAAACCCAACGGACTTGTGTTGAAACGCTGGGTTGAGACAGGTGTTTTTTTTTTCCAATCTCCATTGCCTTCATCTTTGGAACAGCTCTGTATGCCAGTAACTTTACATGCATCAGCAGTCCCACTGAATAGAAGCCATATGACTTCGGTGGTGACTGCAACATTAGGCACTAGCAACAGGAACATTCTGCATACAAAATATAAGGTCCTGTTCAGAGGAGAAGTCCCATTTTAGAGCCTAGATTATCATTGTCCTTGGAATGATCACCTCATCACAGAGGCCAGAGAATTTAACAATTTCCATCTTTGCATAGAAAATACTGGTTGACACTTCCGTCATGCTCAGGAAATGAGCAGGATGTCCCAGTGATGAGGGTGGCAGTGAAAGCCCTGGCGTGGATTCACATTTAACCCCTAGCACTTAGGATGGGCACCAAAAGAAGCTGAGAGGCTGGTGAGTTCAGAGGGCAGGTCAGTTCAGGAGATACAGGAGCAGAACCCCATGTGATGGTGTTTCCAACTCTGGCATCCGGTTGTGAAGGACTATGGAAACATGTCAACCTAAGGAATTATTTCAGAATACTGAAGAAAGGAACTTCTTCCAGCAATCAGTTCTGCCCCTAAATATTATCACATAAGTAGTGATGAGTTTTGAGGGCAATCTGTGAAAAATATTATACGCCCACATACACAGCAATTGAAGCAGAATATGCTTGCCGAAGCTGAGAGTGGTATTGCACCATTTAGGAAGCTTTATCATTAGTCAACTGTCTTTCAATAGCTGAGCTCCATATTTGATACTTTAAATGTTGCTGGGGAAAAAAAAAAAAGGACAAAAGAAAAGAAAACAAACAAACAAACAAACCAGCATAGATTCTTATCTTCTCCAAGCAGGCTGAATTCGTCCATCCTAAACAGTTTTATCTTGGCACAGCTATCAGGCTACGTTACACATTTCTGGGAAATGTGTGTCAAAATCAGACTGCTTATTGTTTAGTCTAAGGAATACTTTCACATCTAAATGTGGGGGAATGCAACACAGGAAAAACTAAGGTTTGAGAGAAAATCAGAGTGAAAACTGAAGAAAATTACTGATTTTGCTCGATGCAAAATTTGGCCCCTGTTCCTTCAGTTTCACACATAATCTTGAATTTTTACAAACCATTTGCTCGTATCCTTATGGGGATTTTGCAGGACTGAGTCCAACATTTCTACGTAACTGTGTCCTCTAAACCTGTTTTTAATTCATCTATTACACATTCTAACTTCTAAAGAATGGGATTTAGAAAAGTACGGGGCAGCAGCCTTAATTTATTCCTTCTAAATCAATGGTAAAACTCCCCTTAATCCCACTGGGAGCAGAATTAGACCCATACCAAATCCTTTTTTTCAAAATTACGTCTCTACAGCTTGTGTGATGCCTTCTCCCTGCCCTTTTTTGAAGCACACGTTTCCCTCTGCCATTTTGTTGTTGTTGTTGTTTTCTTTTTTCCTCCTTGCAAAATAAAGTCACAGGAAAACGCAAACAAGCCAACCTCTGCATCTTCACTTCCGGGAACAATCCACCTCACCGGCTTCTTTCTGACTCTGCAGTTCACGTTTTGAGGAAACATTTTAAGTTTACAGTGTTGAACCGCTGTGAGAGTCCCGGTCGGCTCCGAGTGTGTTCCCAGAGAGTTGGAGATAAAGCTCTGGCCGTTAAAGTGACTAGCAACAGTATAATTGTGTCACATTCTCACATTCTCTAACACGAGCAAAATAACTAATTGGATTCTTCGTGGTTTTGAAACTTTTCTTGTCACAGAAGGTTCGGGGAGCTCGGTGGAGCCACCTGACTGGCGACCAGGCTCGGCGTTCGCTCGTGCCATCACACGCTGTCGTTCCCTTTTTGCTGCGGAGAGGACGAGTCCAGTTCTCGCCCACAGACGCGTCCCCCCAGCGAAAGCTGCCCCCGCAGCCTGCGGAAAACGACCGGCCGGGGAGCCGGGATCTCAGCCGCACCATTTCCCGGCTCGCCCCAGGGCGGCGGGCGGAACCGATCCCGGGGCCCGG